>NW_022196912.1:120088250-120112762 GCF_008632895.1 Mastomys coucha | reverse complement strand
GAGAAGAAGAGGAAGAGGAGGAGGACGAGGATGAGGAGGACAAGGACAAGGAGGATGAGGACGAGGATGAGGAGGATGAGGAGGACGAGGAGAAGAGGACAAGAAGGAGAAGAAGAAGGAGAAGAAGAAGAGGAGGAGAAGGAGGAGGAGGAGGAAGGCAAGGCAACACATTCCTGCAAGAATTAGTGCCACTATCAAGGACTTGAAAGATGTAGGGATGGTGGTTCCCACCACAAATCCCTTTAATTCTCCTATCTGGCCAGTACAGAAGACAGATGGATCATGGAAACTGAATTGACAATGGAAATCTCAGTCAAGTGGTGACTTCTGTGCTAGATGTGGTAACCTTACTTAAGCAGATTACCACATCTCCTGGTACATTGTATACAGCTATCTAGCAAATTCCTTTTTCTTCATACCTGTCCATAAAAACCACCCAAAGCAATTTACTCTCCAGTTGGCAAAGCCAGAAATAGACATTTATAACTATACCTCAAAGATGTAATTCTCTAGCTCTATGTCATATCTCAGTTTGAGGGGATCTTGATTATTTGTCTCTTCTACAAGATATCACACTGGTACATTATACTGACCACATTATGCTGTTTGGACCAAGTGAGCAGGAGGTAGCAACCACTTTGGACTCTCGATAACACACATGTGTATCAGAAGATGGGAAATAAATCCAACCAAAATTCAAGGACTATCTATCTCAGTGAAATTCTTAGGAGTCCAGTGGTGTGGAGCATACAGAGATACCCCTTCTAAGGTGAAAAATAAGTTATTGTTCTTGGCCTCTCCCACCACCAAGACCACAACATTTAGTGGCCCTATTTGGATGGTGGAGATAGCACATTCCTCATTTGGGTGTGTTATTCAGGCCCATTTACCAAGAGTCTCAGAAAGCTGCTAGCTTTGAGGAGATCCTGGAACAGGAGAAAGCTCTTCAACAGGGCCAGGCTGCTGTGAAGGCTGCTCCACCACTTGGACCATGTGATCCAACAGACCTGATGGTACTTGAAGTATCAGTGATAGATAGGGATGCTGCAGGCATGTCCCTATAGGTGAATCACAGAGATCGTTAGATTTGGGAACAAAGTTCTACCATCATCTGCAGGCAACTATTCTCCCTTTGAGAGACAGCTCTTGGTCAGCTATTGGGTCTTAGTAAGGACTCAGAGTTTAGCAATGTGCCACCAAGTTATCGTGTGACCTGAGCTGCTCATTGTAACTTTAATTTTTTTCAAAGTCTACCTTTAATAAAGGTTCTTAAACACTTTAACGTCTCTTGTTACCCACCAGAGGCAGTGGAAAAGAAAGGATATTGGGGAAGTGGACCTGTTTAGAAATGTTTCTTTGGAGCAATCCCATCTGCGTAGTCAGGACATCACCAGTTCAGTTCAGTTCACAGGGCAGCAGCAGCAGCTAGATCCACTCAGAAACACCTCATAAACACACCAGCAGTCCAGTTCAGTAGAATCAGGAGAGCAATCATGAATCAGCTGCAGTGGCAAGACCAAGCAGAGATAGCCAGGCCGCAGACAAATTGGTATGAGTCGGCAGGAGGGATTCAGAATGGCAGGGACAACAGGTGAAGTTCTTGGCTGTGCCTCTCTCAAGGAAACGAAGATCAGCGAAAGCACGAGACCAAGAAGCCTTGCAGAGGCAGCTCTATCGCCAAGTGAGCAAAACCCCATCACTGTCCGTGGAGTCCTATTTATACTCCCTCCAAACATCACGTGTCCTCCATGGTCTCATCTCACCACATGGATCTGTATCAGGGGGCATCACTCTGCCAAGCAGCCAGAGTTTGTGGAAGTGGCAAGAAACTGAAGCATATCACCACAAGTGTTTTGGTGCATTTCTCTCTATGGCATCTCGACAAATGGAGCTCAACTATGCAATGTAAGGTGGACTAATACATGTGTGTGGTTTTCGAAGAATCTTCATCACGTGTCTGTTCATGGGCTTTAGCAGAACATCCTTTTGCCTGTGTCCACTTCAGTGAAATGTTCCCTCACATGTTTGCCCCAGCAAAACACCATCCAACACAACTGACATTTCAAAGAACCCTTAGATTTCCATGTCATCTCATCACGAGGTGAGTGTCACAAGTAATAGTCACAAAGTAGGATGTGCACAGCAGCAACCCATTATCAAATGGAAGCAATATAGATGTGATTGGGCCTGAGTGGGTGCTGAAGCACAGCCATGTTACATGAAGAAGTTGCCCAAATGCTATAGTTTCTACTCCCACTACAAAGCCATCTGCAGCCAAGTATGCTCGTATAGCCTCCTGGGTGTGCTCTATGATTGACTGACGGAAAAAGAGACAACCAGGGCCTGGTTTACTGATGGTTCTGCATGGTATACAGGCTCCACCCAGAACTGGACATTAAAATCCCTTTCTGGGACAACAATGAAAGACAGCAGCAAAGGGACGATTTCACAGTGGGCAGCACTTGGGGCAGTACACACAGTATTAGTTTGTTTGGAAGGAGAAGTGGCCAGATGTCCAATTCTTCACTGATTCATGAGATAGAGACAGTGGATTAGCTAGATGCTCAAGGACTAGGAAAGAGTGTGGTTGGAAAACTGGTGAGAAAGACACCTGGGGAAGAAACACGTGGACCAGTTTATCCAAATGGGTGAAGGATGTGAAGATGCTGTGTCCCATGCAAATTCTTACCAAAAGGCGACTTTAGTTAGGGAACAATCCAATAACCAAGTAGTTGTGTGACCCATTCTGTGGACAGTCAGCCTCTTTCCCTTGCCATCCCTGTCATTGCTAATGGGCCTTTGAGCCAAGAGGACATGGTGACAGAGATGAGGGTTATCTATGGATTTGACAACATGGACTGCTGGTCATTAAGTCTGACCAGGTGACATCTGCTGAGTGCCAGATCTGCCAACAGCAGAAACCAATACTGAGTCCCAGATGAACACTATTCCCCAGGCGACCAGTCAGTAATCTAGAGTCAGGGTGACTCTATTTGACCACTTACTCCATGGAAAGGACAATGTTTTGTTCTCACTGGAGTTGATACTTATTCTGGCTATGGACTTGCCTTTCTACACATAATGCTTCTGCCAAAACTGTCATCTTGTAGACTTACAGAATGTCTTGTCCACAGTTGTGGTATTCCACAGTATTGCTTCTGACCAAGGAACTTACTTCACAGCCAGATAAGTATGACAGTGAGCCCATGGTCATGGAATTCACTGGTCTTACCATGTTCCCCATCATCCTGAAGCAGCTGGCCTGATAGGAAGATGGAATGGCCTTTTGAAGACACAGTTACAGTGTCAATTAGGGGACGGAAGGCTGGAAGGCTGGAGGAGGGTTCTCCAGAAGGTGGCATATGATTTGGATCAGGATCCAATATATGGTAAACTTTTCTCCATAGCCAGCATCCATGGATCCAGGAATGAAGATGTGGAAAAGGGAATATAACACCCTACGGACACACTTTTGCTTTCTGCTCCTGTGACCTTAAGTTCTACTGGCCTAGACGGTTTGGTTCCAGATTGGTGAGTGCTCCTGCCAGGAGACCAAGCCAACATCCTATTGAACTGGAAGCTCAGACTTCTCCCTGGCCACTTTGAGCTTCTGATGCCTTCAAGCCAACAGGCTAAGAAAGGAATAACAGTGTTAGGAAAATAAATATCTACTCCAGACCACCAAGGGTAAATTGGGCTGCTTTTCTACAACAGAGGTAAGAAGGATTATGTCTGGAATGAAGGAGATCCTTTAGGGCATCTCTGGATGCCACCATGTCCTGCAACTAAGGTCAGTGGGAAACAATAACCTAATTCAGGCAAGGTAACAAAGGGCAAAGACCCATCAGCAATGTAGATGTGGGTCACTCTTCCAAGAAAAGGACCAAGACCTGCTGAGGTGCTTGCTGAGGGTGGAGGAAATACATAACAAGTAGCAGAGGAAAGGGGTTATAAATACCAGCTAACGCCATGTGACCAGTTGCCGAATTGAGTATTATAACTGATATGAGTGTTTCTGTCATATTTTCTTAAAAATCTATTTGAATAGATATTTGTGCTTTCCTTCCTCAACCTCTTTATTATGTAATATATCTTAGGGTTTATATTGCTGTGAAGAGACACCATGACCACAGCAACTCTTATAACAGAAAAACATTTATTTAGAGCTGGCTTATAGGATCTGTCTAGAAAGTATGGCAATACACAGGCAGTTAGGGAACTGGAGAAGGATCTGAGAGTTCTACATCTGGATCTGCTGGCAGCAGGAAGAGTAAGCCACTGGGCCTGGTTTGAGCATATGAAACCTCAAATCCCACCCCCAGTGATACACTTCCTTCAACTAAACCACATCTACTCCAGCAAGGCCACACCTCCCAATAGCGCTAGTCACTTTTCACCTATGAGGGCCATTTTCATTCAAACCACCATAATGTAACATCAATTAGAAGAATATCAGTGGTTATCATATTTAAGTTTGAGGCACTAAACGGATGTCCCTCAAGGGACTTTGCCAGTTATTCTAAATTTATAATGTGTTTGTGATTGTATGAGGGATAGTTGTGTCATATTAGAAATAAATATGATCTGGTTAAATACATAATGCATTTGCTATTGTACCTGGTATAGTTATATCATGTTAGGCATAATTATAACCTGGTTATTATTTTCATTTGGAAGTTAAACATGACATAAGGAAATATGATTGTGTTTCAAGCTGAGGAGAGGTAGACATTTGATGACAATTCTCAATTGTCAACAGACTACATCTGAAATTAAGTAAAATCCAAGTGTCTGGGCACACCTGTGAGAGTTGTGTTTTTGTTGTTGTTGCTGTTGTTTTGTTTTAAGATTTATTTATTTATTTTATGTGTATGGGTACACTGTAGCTGTCTTCAGACACACCAGAAGAAGGTGTCGGATCCCATTACAGATGGTTGTGAACCACCATGTGGTTACTGGGAATCAAACTCAGAACCTCCAGAAGAGCAGCCAGTGGCTCTTCTCCACTGTGCCATCTCTCCAGCCCCACAAATTGTTTTCTTAAGTCATTTGAAGTGGTAAGATTTGCTTCTAATTCGGACCTTTGATGTGGGAAGATATATCTTTAATCTGGGCAGCACCTTCTGCTAGCAGTCCGTCTAAAGAAGATAGAAGAAGGAAGTTGGCTCTCTCTTTGTCTGCTTGCTTTTCCTCCCACTAGCAAGTTCGTTCCTTCACTGGCATCAGAGCCCACTTCTTCAGGATTCCAATGCATACTGAAGATCAGCTGAGATGTCCAGACTCAAGCACTGAACAGCTATTGGACTCTTGGACCATCCATTGGTAGAGTCATTGTTGAATATCTGGACCACCGCCTATGAGCTATTCTAATAAATCTCCTATAGATATTTAGATACATTATTTCCTATAGATATCTAGATACATAATCTCCTATAGATATTTAGACACATTATCTCCTATAGATATTTAGATACATTCCATAAGTTCTGCCCCTCTAGAGGTCCCTGACTAGTACACCCCACTCCCAGTTCATTCTGTGTGCTTCATGTTTGTGACTGAAGATGTGATCTCTCTGCTTCCTGCTCACTGCTTGGCCTCTCCTGCCATCATGGCCTCTGGAACCTTAAACCAGTTTATCTTGACCTTGGTCATGGTGTGTTATCACATCCACACCAAATACTAATACAGAAGCCTCAAGTGAGATGGAGAGAGAGCTGGAAAATATCATTGCTTTAGGAAAGGCCACTTGGGCACAGATAACATAGTACATGGTTTCAGGGAAGAAGATAGCTACGATAAACATGCCTCACATTTCACATCTGTGATAGACTCAATCATGCCTCCACTAAACCAACATGTTGAAGCATCTCTAAATATGACTGTACAACAGGCTCCCTCATCCACGGGTACACATCCCAGGACCCCTAATAGATGCACCTCTGAATAGATGCTCATTGCCCTTTGAAAGGTAGTGTCTTGGAGTCTACTGTCAAGGGTGGTGGTCATATAAAGAGCTCTAGCTTAAGCAACATTAGCTAGCCCACCCATTCCTAGGGCAAAATACCTGATACAATCATCTTAAGACAGGAAAAGTTGATCTTGAGGATACAGTCTGTGTACCACAAGGGGGAGGGGACATGGCAGCAGGAGTGTGAGGCAGCTGATGACATCACATTCACAACCAGGGAGCCGAGAGCGATGAGTGTTGGGGCCCAGCTTGATCACTGTTTTTGACTCAGGACCCCATCCCAGGGGATGACATCACCCACATTCAAGGTGATTCTCCCCACCTCTATTAAGGTAATCTAGAAATTTCCTTACAGATATACCCAGAAGCTTTTTATTTATGGTGATTCCAAATCTCATCAAATTGGCCATCAGACTGTCAAGTGAGAATCCCTTAAACATGCCATGGCAGAACACCATCCACTGATGGAACAAAAGTGCTACCAAGTAAGTAATGGGTGAGTAGCATATATAGCACGGACACTTGGACAGACAGACAATGCATGACATGATGGTGCCACAGGCACCCCGACTTCAGTATTCTGTCATGGAGGCCTGAGCAAACAATCACACTGCTCAGCATCCAAACCGAAGCTGTGTGCAGTGATTCAGAGCACTGGACCAGCCATGGTAACAGATGCAACTCCAAGAGAACTTCCATGTGTTGTCGTGAGACTGCGCTGGTGGAGGGCACCACATCCAGGCCACTGGATTCCCTCAGTAAGCAATGAAAACCTCAAATAGGTGTACCTTGGCATATGAGCCACTTGGTATTTCTGTAAATAAAACTTTACATTACAATGAATTGCAAGGGCAGCCTGACAGGACTCCAAGCCTTGAGGGAGGCACCAAAGTAGCACCATAAGCCCCCTAACACAGAAACATTGTAGAGGTTCACCTCCATTCCAGTGGTCAGGGGTCTGTGTGGAGAATATGGGGTTGGAACCCCTCGCTAAGGCACAACTCTGTGATGACATTCTTCTTTCCATCTCTCCATGCAGACATCAATTCTTTGACCCTTCTGTTGCTCTGCCAATCACACCACACCATAGCCATCAGACACTTCATCCTAGGATCACACTGGACTTACCTTTTACTATGCATCGCGTTTGTCTTGGTTCCCTCTTGCAGCTGAAATTTACCTGCAATAAAAAGAACAAACCTTTAAAGTTTTAAATGGTTCACTGAAGTTCAATTATCAAGTGATAAGGAACACGTGTAAATACTCGCTATGATACATTTTTATATGGGGGCACACACTCACAAGACTATGTACCGTGGCCAAGATGATGAATCCCCATAGGTTCTGCTTCCCCCTGCCCTCCCCAGGCGATCACAGATCTGCTTTCTGTTACTGTCGATTAGTTTTTGTTTTCTAGAATTTTATGATGTGTGTTTCTGCTTTGTTTGGTATGATTTTCCTATCCATGTACCCACCAGGTTAAAGAAATACAGCATGATTGTTTTAAAGTTAAAAAAATTTGAATTTTCTAACTGAGTTTCTTTTCTTAATTCTGGGTCTTTATTAATTCGCTAAGAACTTCATGAAATGTATTTTGATTCCATTCGTATCTCTCCTCAACTCCTCCTAGATCCACCCTTTCATGGTTCCCTAATCCACCCAACTTTGAGCTCTCCTTATATACCTTCAAATGCATCAAGCCTAGTTTGTGCTGTCTGTATACCCTTGGTTGTGTGGCCTTCCACTGGAGCATGGCGGATCTACCCTAGCAGCAAATTGACTCTTCCCCTCCCTGCAGCTATTAGTTGTCAGTAAGTTCTCAGCTAGGGGTGGGACTTCATGCCTACCTCCAGCTCTGTGCTGGGATTTCATCCAACCTAAACCTGCATGGGTCTGGTGCATACTGTCACAAACACTGCGAAGTCATTCAAGCACACAACAGCACTGCTATGTCTAGGAAAGTTTCCTTTCAGAGAAACAGCTGCTCTCTGGCTCTGATGGTCTTTGTGTCTTTTTTTCCCACAATGATCACCAAGCCAGGGATGAGGGGCTATGATATACACACCCCATTTATGGCTGGTTATTCTGCAATCACTTATTTCCTTCATCTTGAGCAGTTGTGGATCTCTGTATCAATCACCATCTGGATCTCAAGTTCAATATATTGCTGCTTCAAGTCTGAATACAGTATAGAGAGAGCCAAATGAACTCACAGATGAAACATCAAGTTATTTTGAACTTGTTTTTCTACATGCCACCAACAGCACAATATTACGATGACTTTTGTTTAAGGATTCGATTGTCTTTTGAAAGAGACTTAAACCATAAGCAACCTATAATCGGCCTATGTAAACACAAACGTCCTTACACACTCATGAGCTACTCAGCCCTATGATAGTTCCAAGCTTCCCAGCTCCTCTCTTCCTCTTTGAGAACTCCCATTTCTCACATCCTAGAAGTTGCCCTATGGCTCATTGATGCTCTGACAATTTCTAAAGTTCTCTTTTAGCCGTGAGTGTGTGTGTGTGTGTGTGTGTGTGTGTGTGTGTGTGTGCCTGCGTGTGTGTACATGTAATTATAATTACATTCTTTACTTCTTTTGCCCCTCCTCTTACCCTCCCTCCAACCCCCAACATGTCCCTCTCACTCTCTTTTAAACTCATGGCCTCTCTTCATTATTATCATCTTCTAGGCTCCTTGGGCATCTGCACACACACCCTCATACACACACAGAAGAAAAAAGTTTCCATGCTCACAGAAGCCGAGCAAGACCCCAGTTCCCTCCAGGGTGTTTGAAAACACAGGTGTCACTGGTCACTCTGTGGAACACCACAGGACACACCCTCTGAACCCATTCATTCTAGATACTTTCTACTTCCACCAAAGCAGAAAGAATAATATATCCCAGTACAATGTGATCTGGCTTTAATAGTCAGCCTAGTGTCTCTTACCTGTTCCTCTGTGTGCCTCCTGATGTTGAAGACTAAAACCCAAGCCTGGGATCATGCTCCACCACCAACCCCCACCCTCTCCTTGTGTAGCCCAGGCTCTCCTTTAATTTGCAATCCTCACCCTCTGGCTTTAAATATGTGATGGCTTCTCAAGCTCCCACCTCAAGAGAACTGGGATTACAGACCTGCATCATCATGCCAAGTCCCAACTTCATTTGAGCTGAAGTGTTTAGAACAAACCCATCACTGCACTGCCATTTGCACAGAGACGATAGAGATGCTCGGCTGGGGTCCTGATTTAGTTTTAAGAATAGGAACAAGAATGCTTAGTGAAATGAGACCAGACTCAGCTCTGCCCAGGTTAGAGACATCACTTTAAACCAACTTCAAAGCTTCACATTAGTAAGCCATGTCTTACTAATGCTGCCCCATAAAACCAATTTCCAGCCTTGGTCTCTTCAAAGAGGAAGGAAAGTTATAAACCCACAAACTCATCTTAAAAAACAATTCTAAAAGCTCTAGTGAACATTGACACTCCCTTGCTTCCCTATAAGAGTGATTCATGTTGCCATCCCCAGTGCCTCCATACATAGTAGATTGGCTTTTTTTACTGATTCTTTGAGAACTTCCTATATTTTTTATCAGATCCATTTCCTCTTGCCTGATCCAGCCCAGACTCGCCCACCTCCCCTGGCCTCCCAACTTCATGTCCTATTTTTCTGAAACTCAAGTCTCCTTTGTCCTGCCCACGTACGTACATGCTCTTGCACATGTGATCATACGCAGGAGCATGGTTGGCCTACCAGTGGCTACATCTTTAAGAGAAGCTGACTCTTTCTCCCGGCAGCCATCCAGGGCCAGTAGCTTCCCAGCAAGCGGGGCTTCCTGTCCACCTCGTCTCTCCATGCCGAGAACTCATATGGCTTGAGCTATCAAGGATCTTATGCAGTTTTAGGAATTCAGATCACAGGGAGGAGCGAGCAGTTAGTGCTTCCTGTGAGCAGCATGCTAAGGAGATTGTGTCTCCTTACAGTGCACACAAATGAAGACCCTCAGAAGACAAGTGTCTTCATTCTAATAACAGAAGGTCAAAACCACTGACCTATGGACACTGGCCCTCATTTCTGTTTGTTAAGCTATGTTGTAGGTCTTAACATTTTATTTTAATTGATGTATAAAAGCATCAAGACTGTGCATATTAATGCTTACTATGCAATGTGTAAGTACATGTATACACTGCCTGGTGTTTGACTCATTTTCAATGTATTTAGCTCTGTTGTCACAGGTCATTTCTTTCCCTTGACATTGAATGATGTTTGGCTGCACCCCTGACTTCTATCAGGCATATCCCAGATTCTCAGCGGATACAACCCAATGTCTCTGTGTGTTTCCAAATTAAGGGAGGGTAACAGAATCAGTCTCAGTGAGACTACCCCTGTGTCACGTTCTGAGCGGCACCCAGACAGACTTAGATGTGTGTCCATCTTTCAAGGCCTTGGGTTCCTGGCCTGAAAAATAGCAGATTATAAATAAGAGGAGTGCGTGTGTGTGTGTGTGTGTGTGTGTGTGTGTGTGTGTGTGTGTGTGTGTGTACACCCTGTCCACCAGTGCTTCTCAGCCTTCCAAATGCTGCCACCCTTAAATACAGTTCCTCATGTTGCAGTGACCCCCAACCATAAAATTATCTTGTTGCTGCTTCATAACTGTAATTTTGCTACTGTTAGGAATGAGAATGTAAACATTTTTGGAGATAGAGACTTACCGAAAGGGTCATGACCTACAGGTTGGGGACTAAGTACAAAACAATTGTGGAAGCTCTGTGTGTTGGATGGTTTTTGTCAACTTGACACAAAACTAGACATATCCAGGAAGAGAGAACTTCAGGTGAAAAAAATCCCCCATCAGTTTGGCTTGTGGGCATGCCTACTGGCATCTTCTTGGTGATGACTGATGTAGGAGAATCCATCCCATGGTGGGCACTGCCACTTCTGAGCTGGTGGTCCTGAGGCATATAGGAAAGCAGACTGAGCAAACCACAGGAGGGAGTCCTCTGTGGCTTGTTTCTGTTCCTGTGACCCAGTTCCTTCTTGAGTTCCTGCCCTGATCTCCCTTCATAATGGATCTTAAGCTATAAGATAAAATAATGCCCCCATGCTGTTTTTTATTCATGATGTTTATCACATCAAAAGAAAAGCAAATTAGAACATTCTCTGGGACAGAGGCTCAGAGAAACCGTATATGGGAAAGAAGCAAGAAGGTCTATGTCTGACGTTTATGGTGCAGAGAAGAAATAACAGGTTTGGTGTGTGCCCTTTAGTCAGCACTGGGCCAGGAACTGTAGCGTCTGAGTTGTACAAGCTGCATGCTCCATCCTTCAGCAACTATCAAAAATGAGGTGCAAGCACCCAGGTATGTGACTAGACCCAGCTCAGGGCTTGACATACAGTTGGTGATCATTACACTGGATACTAAAAATTGGAATAAAAAGCATTCATAATTACCTTTAAAGAAAGCTAAATCCATGGAATTTATATAAGACATGTTGGCAGAAAGTAGGGAGCAGACAGCAATATCAAAGTCAGGAAGAGTTGTGTTTGGGGACCATGACTGCCACTCACTGTTTGTGAGCCTTTGAGTGAACCACTAAACCTCTCTGGTCTCTGATCTGTTGTCTTTCAAGTAGCTAACTATTCCTACTTATAGGGATACTGTGATATGGACCAGATAGATAGACCGTTTCTAATTTTACTTAGAACATATATATTCCAAACTGTTTTACAACAGTATTTATTAAAATGATGATTAATGTATATTCATGGTGACTGTTCAGTGGATCCTCATTAACTTGGGAATGAGTGAAGAAGTATAAAAGGAGGGAGGGAAGGAAGGAGGGAGAGAGGGAAGGAGGGGATGGAGGGAAAGAGGAGGGAGGGGAGAAGGAGGAGGGAAGGGGGGAAGGAAGGGAAAAGAGAATCCAGTTTTATTATGTCTTGAAGGGGAACGTTCCCAGTGACAACCCAGGGTATAAGAGAGCAGCATGTCTCCGGGCTCTGAGACACCAGGACTTGAATATAAGAGCACTCAACATGGTCACCGTGGACTTCAGAGTGGCACAGACTTTATCCCTCAGCCACGGGGAGTCTAGAGACACAGTAATAAAAGCAATCCCACGCCATCTCAGAGGCCTCTCCCGTCTGCCTCATGTGGTCCCTATGTTCCTTTTGGGGATTTTATGGTGTCCCCTGCAAGCTCAGTCCTGCATTTCCCTGTGGTCGTCTCTACATAACGTCTCAGAACCTGTGGTTATTCGTACATTACCTGGGGGATTGGGCTTCTGAAGTGGGAGCCACCTCTATAGGCTAGAAATACCAAGCAATTAGCTGCTCAAGTGCTGTATTATAAATGTATGCAGGACACGCAGGTGGCCTCACAGATTGGAGGATGTGAACTAGGGAGGGAGGGACATTTTAAGGTTGACTTTCTTTTAGCTGCAGAGGGGGAGGGGATGTGAGGTCCAGAAGAGTCAACCACCTTCCAGTCGGCAGATCTGGGCATCGCTTTCCATTGTCGTCTCCATCCTTGCTTCAGAGAGCTTCCTCTGTGATCTATGGTTATCGGCCATATGCCGTTACAGAAGAGTAGATGGGACTGCTCAGGACAAGACTAGGCTGGCATTTGCCTGCTGTATTGTAGACGGGGCTTGTGCAGCCCAGGAGGGCTATCACTGCGACATTCTCCTGTGGTAGCATCGTGACTGCCGGGACCATAAATATATGCCACCATGTTCACAAAATATAGGTAAATGAGGGGGTAGAGAAATGGCTCAGAGGCAAAGAGCACTCATTGCTCTTGCAGAGGACCCTGGTTCTATGTCCAAAATCTTACACCCATCTATAACTCCAGTTCCAGGGGATTCAACACCCTCTTCTGGCCTCCACAGGCACCACATACACATGGTGTACATACACAGCATACAGCAAAACACCCACACACATAAATAAATCTTTAAAAATAGACTAATTGGTAAACAGATATAAATGTGTGTCCTACCTTTGGAAACACATATTATAGAAATGAAAGGGGAAATAGACAAGAATTATACATGCCTCAGTGTATGGCTAATGCATATCTCCCTGTGACTGCAGCTCCCCAAAACCTTCTACAGATGACTAAAACAAGTGAATATACACCAGATCTAGTCATGGGGAACACTAGGGCAGTGGGATATACATATATGTACATATATGTGTGTGTGTGTGTGTGTATATATATATATATATATATATATATATATATATATATATATATATATAGAGAGAGAGAGAGAGAGAGAGAGAGAGAGAGAGAGAGAGAAGCGTGGTAGATGCCTATGTTCTTAGCAAAATTTTCCTAGGGCAGAGCCCAAACTCATTTGGAGTTTCTATCAATTCCAAGTCCCCTGAGACAGACTCTCTGTGCTGTACATTTCAACTTCAGCAAGGGACTGACTAAACTGTTTTCACTGAGACAAAAAAAAAAGCCCCAAAATAAAAAAGAAATAAAGGTGTCAGAGGTTGGCCATAATAAAAACCATCCTTTCATCCTTACATGGAGACATAGAGAGAAGGTAGAGTTACCGAGCCCCGAGTTGAAACCCACAGAGAAGGAAGAGAATGGAGAGTGAATATTTTCTGAGTTTACTATGCCTCAGGTAATGCATAACGGTAACAATGACCAAAAATAATATAAAAATTACAAATAAAACTAGCCATGTTGTTAAAGGGGCCTTGTAAATGAAGTTTCTCCTTTTTTTGTTGCTTTTTGTTTTTTGTTTTTTGTTTTTTATTTTTCAAGACAGGGTTTCTCTGTGTAGCCCTGGCTGTCCTGGAACTCACTCTGTAGACCAGGCTGGCCTCTAACTCAGAAATCCGCCTGCCTCTGCCTCCCAAGTGCTGGGATTAAAGGCGTGCACCACCACTGCCCAACATAAACACAGTTCTTAATGTCTCTGCATTTGCTCCACAGCTTGCCTGGACCACCGTGCTATTTAGCATTTTTACTGAACTGTCACCATTACAGATTAAGGGTCATTTCTACATTGATTTCCAAGATGATGAAACTGAGACCCCCAAGGGTAAAATAATGTGCCTAGGGTCACATGCCCAGCTTTCCCGATACCAGCTAACCCGTCTCTAAGACTCCGCTGTATTTGGACTTGGATCAGGAAATCTAGGTCTATTCCAGATATGTTAAACAATCTTCTAAGATCTGCCTTGACATTGCTGCTCTCTGGAAGTGACTTACTGTTTGCTGGATGTGGCCGTGTGGGCTTGTGTGCTTCAAGGCATGGAGATTAGTGGACATACCACCAGGTGACTTCAGAGGCTAGGTAGGTTCCCAAAAGGACAGTCAACTTCTCCCTTCTTCACCAATACACTCAAGACAGAGGACAACCCGTGTGTAGAGACCCTCATGCTACATAATCAGAGAAAAATGTATATCTCTAGACAAGGGTCCGGATGGCATTAGCTGGTTTAAACAAGTTCTTTATAGTTTCTCTAGAGTGGCTTTTCTGAAATGAAAGGGAAATTTCAGAGGGTTAAACTTCCATTCAAATTTCTCAAGACCCCCTTAGGGAAAGCAGCTTCCCTTTAAACTTGGCTGCCTAGCTGTGAGACAGGAGACTAAGAGAAAATGAGGCCTGAAAAACCTCATGCAGAGGCTGTGAGGATTACATCTGTGAGGCTGATAAGCATAGGGAATCACTTAGCAGCCTGGGACTCCACTTGGTTTGGGTTACGTACACACTATTCTTCTAATTCTGCATTCAGCAGCCTGAGATACTTTCCTGCATGTACTACACACACACACACACACACACACACACACACACACACACACACACACTTCTCTACGTAATATACTAATGTCTTAGAGTTTCTATTTCTATGATAAATACAATGACTCAAAGCAGCTTAGGGAGGAAAGGGTTTCTTTCAGCAAACAGTCACAATCCATCATAACGGAATTGAGGAAAGGAACTTGAAGGTAGGACCTGATGCGGAGGCCCGTGTAAGAGCTCTGCTTACTGGCTTCCTATCCATGGCTTGCTCAGCCCACTTTCTTATATAATCCAGATCTGCCTACCCAGAACGGCATTGCTCACAGTGAGCTGATCACTCTCAAAAAAAAAAAAAAAAAAAAAAAAAAAAAAAAAAAGTGACTCCCACAGACTTGCCTACGTTTTCTCAGTTAAAATTCTGTCTTTTCTGATATGTCTATGTGTAAGCCAAGTTGACAAAAACAAACAGCACAGCTGGCCCACTGTCAACCTGACACGCAAGCACATCACTTATTAATCCATAATCTTTCTTTTCTTCTTCATCCCCAATATTTCATATTCATATCATTAAAACATTCTGATTTTTAGAACTCCCATAGTTTTTTAAAACTCACTTCTAAAGGTTCAAAGCCTCTTTAAATTAGCCAAAGTATTTCTAGAACCTCAAAGTCTCTCTAAACCTCCAATGTCTCTCTAAAATTCCAAAATCTCTCAACCGTGGGCCCCTGTAAATTCCAAAACATGTTACATACTTACTCTAAAAAGGAAGAACCAAAACACAGCCACAATCAAGGCAAAGCCAATTCAAAGCCCACACATGTGAAACACTCCATGTAGGATGTCTGGGACTCACAATTGTCTGTGCTCCAAAAGGACCCGTTCTACTTCCCTGGTTCTGCCACAGTCATCTTCATGAAATTACATGCACAGTACTCTCTGCACCCTGGAATTAGTGCCTCTTCTCCTTCCTGACCCCCAAATAGAGGCAGGTTCTATTCAATACTATTCCAGATGTGCCCAGTTATACAGAAGAGTGATCCATCCTGAACTGGTTTGGAGTGCCTGTACAGGAAGGCAAACTGTGCCCCCATAAGTGAACTTTTATGGAATGGTGGAGACTGTTCTCCGAAAGGAACTAGCATGGCTGTCCCAACAATTAGCGACAGACTGGTAACTGATGCTTGACAACACCGCCACAAATGGCTTTAACCGTGGGTATCAAAGGCCATCGGTGTCCATAAAACTACAATACGATAGGAGAAAATTTAGCTCATTGACACCATGGCATTTAGTCATTACCTCCTTCAAGAACTGTGCACAGAGAACCTGCTCTATCTCCAGCATGAGAACCTGAGTTAGGAGAAGAAAGACATGCTCCACCTCAGGCTGCACCTCAGGGCGCAGCTCAATGGACGAAGGTGCTTGCCGCCAAGCCTGACAAACTGAGTTCAAGCCCTAGTATCCACACATGGAAAAAAGAGTTGGCTAAGCTATCCTATGATTTCTGTACATATGGTGTGGTACATGTGTATATTGCTCTCCAATTTAAATACACAAACATTTAAAATGCACGTAAAATGACTATACAATGAAACCATAAAAATCAAGAAAGACTCGCAGCAGTGAAGTGAGGATTGAGAAAGATTTCTGAGACCGTGGCTGAGGAGGACACAGAGGGCTCTCGCTAAAGCTGGACCGCAGTCCCTAAGGCAGAAGCACCATTGTCACCCGGGATGCCTGCTCCCCTCAGGGTAAGGAGTCAGATCCTGCTCTCATCTCTCTGCTCTGAGACTTCATGCATATCTACCTTAATATTGCAAAATCTATATTTGGATGTTTTAAAAAAAAAACTAGGTTGGATGGAAAAATAGGCAAGATATAAAATAGTTACTAATTTTAACACATTTTTTATAATGAAGGCGCTGCTTTGAAAATCTTCTGTTCCCACATATGTGGATGATTTTGCTTGACTTATTAACTTCGGTAGGACTGAAAGATGCACCCGCACCTTCCAAACCGATAGCTCTGATGCGCTGAACACAGCCCTCCTCAGCTGCCCACTGTGGTAGTGTGATCACGAGAGGTGCCGTTCTTGGGTCTGTTGCTTGCTGAGAGTTCAGAGGATGTATAAAAAGTTGCCTGTTCCTTCCCCTTCTCCTGGTAGCCTCATCCCCCAAGACAGAGCAAGCCTTGGCTTGAATGATCACCCCTGACATCAGAATGTAAAAGACAACAGCCCCTGGCAGGTCTGGCTTGCCTGACAAGCATTTCTCAAAGTCCCAATCTAGTTCTCTGAAACCCAGTCAAGTCTTACCCTTGCTGTCAGAGGTTGCAACAAAATGACACCAGTGCTCCATGGCAGGAAGAGAAAATTAATTTCAGAATGAACTTTTAACCATCATTTGGATGTCTAGTCCCAAAACTCCTTGGGAAAGTCATCAAAGGAAATCTCGCTGTTTGGTTTCTCATCACAAGTAGCAAATCTACCCCCAGCCTGTCCCTAAGGAAGAGCTTGTGTTGAGCAAATGACGGAGCTTGATTGACAGGTCTTGACTGACAAGGTTTGATTGACACCCATTTCTTCTGCCTCCAAGTCCCGCCTGCCTCTGACATTTTGCTAGAACCTAGAGTTACGCCAGTCCTTGACCCTGAGGAAGCCAGTGTTATCCTAAAGTAAAAAAAAAAAAAAAAGAGTCTTTTCTGGCTGTTTGTCAGGTTTTCTAACTGGGCCTCCTTGGTTGGACACAAAACATACATTTGGAGCGTTGAGCAGCGAAGGAGTCAAGTCTGGGGTGGCCACTGAAGCTCCAACGCCAGCCCCAGCCTAGTCCTGTAACTGAGGGAGAAGAGACATCCTGGTTAATGGGTCCCTGGCCCTCATATAAACAGGTGGTGTTCTTCCTAAATAACCCAGAACTGGCACCTGGGACCAAGGGCTGGATTATTGTGCCCAGGATGAGGTCACCGGTAGCCCTCCATACTGAAAAGAGAATGAATAAATTAACCAATGAATAAATTAACTTGACTGTATGTAGAATTGTCCCCAAGGAGCATATCTGCAAGGAACTTTCTGAACTGGGTAAACTGAAGCAGAGGGCTCACCCAAGGAAGAGTGGCGCCATGGACTGGGGCCCTGGGCTGAACAAGAGGAAGCTAGGTAGAATATAACTCCCCAATTCTCTCTGCTTCCCGACTGCAGATGCGGTGTGACCAGCTAACTATCTCATGCTCCTACTACCCCTTGCCCCTCAAACTGGGAGCCAAAATAAGCCCTTGCTTAAGAGTTACTTTTGTCATGAGTTTTGTCACAGCTTTGAGAAAAGCATCTCATACAGAGTGCAAAAGCAGGTCCACTAGCAGAGAGGGATGAAGGGCTTGGGAGGAGCCTGGCCCAATCGCTCTCTTTCCGTGTTGGGCTCCTGAGTGAAGACGGGTTGCACTTAAGTTCCTCTCTCATTCTTAGTTTAACTGATGAGGTTTGTCCACGTCATGGCCATTCACACATGAAGGCCACTGTGTTCTCTGCAGGTGGAGTTGAGGCCAGAGGGAGAGCAGGGCTTTACCATAAGCCTGTGGTGCCCTCACAGACACCAATACTCAAAGCAGAAACCCTTGAACTAGAGAAGCTGGGAGCATGAACAGTCAGCTGCTCTCCTGGGCTTGATATTGTCTTACCTCTGCCTCTTTAAAATGATTAAATCACCAGGAGGGGGAAAGAGATTACCGAGACTGCTTAGAACCTTCAAGAGACATGTGATGGCAAACCAGGGTGCAGTACAGCCACGGAGGCAAACAGAGTACAGGCTGGGGGAGGGGTCCCAAGCTCAAACACGAGTGGGAGCCCAGTGGGCTTCGGGAGTGCTGGGAGGTATAGCCACAGACAGCAACAGGCTGCTTCCAGCTCCGAACTTGACAAAGCTGGAAACTCAGGTGCAGGTGAACTTGACAATTATAAGTACACCAATAAGTGTAGGTACCAGGCAAGTGCACAGAGCACTTATATCATGGGCAGGTGCTCACACATAAATATAAAATAAAAATAAATCGTTATATATAAAAAATACTGGCACTGGAGAGCTGGCTTGGCCATGAAGAACAATGAGTGCTCATGTAAAGGACCTGGGTTTGAATCCCAGTGCCCACAAAACAGCTCACAGCAATCAGTAATGCCAGTTCCAGGGGATCTAATGCCCTGTTCTGGCCTCTGTTGGCCCTGCATGCATGTGTTGGACAGACACACACAATCATACACATAACATTTTTTAAAAAATAAATAAATATTTGTTTAAAAGACCAGCTGAGGGGTTTAAGAATGGAAGTCAAGACCAAACACATCAGTGGCTGGGTCAATGATGCAGTTGGTAAACTGTGACAGCTTTTAAAAAGACGAGCATGAGACAATCACTGAAGTCCACCCAGAAGTCACACCCCAAGAGCCGCTTGATCTCGATTCAATACGAGCCACTCCTTCCACCAGCTGAGCTTGTCCAGCTTGCCACCACAGAAGCAAGCTCTGAGGAGTGATCTTCAGTGAACTTCAATGAACCTCTTCTGAGATGGGCCAACACATCCTGAGTTCTCACATGCCAGACACTGTTCTAAAAGTACCTAAGAACATGCTAATTTTCAAAGTGGCCCTAAAGACCTTTATCACTGTTTCCCAAAGAAATATCTCATTCCTATGGAGAAGACAGACTAAAGTTCATCAGAATGTTTGAACATCAGCAGACAGATGTGGCTTCTATAACAAAAAAGGGGGGCGGGGAGGTGTACTGGCTGGTTTTGTGTGTCAACTTGACACAGGCTGGAGTTATCACAGAGAAGGGAGCTTCAGTTGGGGAAGTGCCTCCATGAGATCCAGCTGTGGGGCATTTTCTCAATTAGTGATCAAGGGGGTAGGGCCCCTTGTGGGTGGTGCCATCCCTGGGCTGGAAGTCTTGGGTTCTATAAGAGATCAGGCTAAGCAAGCCAGGGGAAGCAAGCCAGTAAGGAACAGCTCTCCATGGCCTCTGCATCAGCTCCTGCTTGAGTTCCAGTCCTGACTTCCTCTGGTGGTCAACAGCAATGTGGAAGTAAGATAAATAAACCCTTTCCTCCCCAACTTGCTTCTTGGTCATGATGTTTGTGCAGGAATGGAAACCCTGACTAAGAAGGGGATTGGGGGGAGGACAAGGCTGGGGTCAGTGATTATGTCATGTGTCCCTAAACTAGTCCAAGGCAGTATGTGGACTGCACTTGTCATGTTTGGAAAGTTCTTTTTTTGTTTGTTTTTCGAGACAGAGTTTCTCTGTGTAGCCCTGGCTGTCCTGGAACTCACTCTGTAGACCAGGCTGGCCTCAAACTCAGTAATCTGCCTGTCTCTGCCTCCCAAGTGCTAGGATTAAGGGCATGTGCCACCACTGCCCAGCAGGAAGGATCTTCTTAATGATGGATGTGGTCCAAAGGAGGCTGTGTCAAGTCAGAGTTGTAGAACTCATGCAAAAGAGCCTATCTCTCCTCTTTCTTTACAGAGCAGTAAGCCCCGCCTACCACAGTCTGATTTCAGCATGGAGTGACAGGGGACATGGCAGCCTGTACTCCACTCCCTTTTCTCCTCGCCTCCCACTCCACCTCTGAAGCATCTACTCTACCCCAGGACTACAGAGAGACTGGCTCCTCGCTCTTCCCTTTCTACAGCATGCCACTACCAAGAGTGCATCATGGTCTTGAGGGGTCCTCGAGACTCCCACGGTGCCTTCGGTACCAAGCCTTGACCCCCAGTCCAGCCCCTGTCTGCCAGGTGCTCCTGCAGACTGTCTACATCTGATATCCAAACCCATTCAGATGCTGCCCCTCCCTGAAGCCCCTCCCCCAGAGTCCCCTCTCTCCACGGCACTCACCCTGTCTAACATTGCACCTAGTTGTATACATTGAACATCTTCTCCATGGACTGAGTACACCACTTTAGAGCAGGGGTTTCACTTACCATGTTCTCTATAATACTGTCTTTGTCGTTTTAGTAACTACAGCAGGTGTGTTTACCTGACTTCCTTACTATAGCAAAAAATCCTTGAGGCTGGCTAAGTTTACAAAGAAAAGAGGTCTATTTAAATCACAGGCTGAAAATCCTGTATTAGGCAACCTTATGAGTTCTGCCTCTGGTGCCAGCTTAATGCCAATACTTGGTAGGAAGAAGGAGGAGGTCATGTGATCTGGCAGAAAGTCCTTTCTAATGTCTCGCCTCCATTTGACCTAAGGACTTCCCAGCATGCCTTAATGCTAGCACTGGACTTGGGTAATGACTCAGTAGTAAACACTTGCTACACAAACAAGAATCTATGCAAAAGCTCAGCTTGGTGGTGTGGCTGTACCCCAGCACTGGAAAGTAGGTAGAGGGTAGAGCAGTGTCAGGGAACTCCCTAGAGCTTGCTGGTCAACCAGCCTAGCCAATCAGAGAGCTCCAGGCTGGTGAGGGACCTCCTCTCAAAAAATAAGGTGAGGTATGGCTGAGGAAGACCCCTGAAGTTGACCCCTGTCTGCACACAAGAGTGAATGCATTCACACACACACACACACACACAAACACACACACACACGAGTACATACACAAACACACATGTATACTCAGCATACATGCACACACATACAAAATGTTTTAACCCTACAACTTCCCTCATCATAAGTTCAAACAAATGAAAATAGTCTCAAAGAATATATTTTCTGGCTAATGTCTACTTCTTTTAATAAAGTTGTATAATTTTCCCCATAAAAATTTACCATTTCTATGTAAAGCTGGTTTGTTGAGACCTTTTGACTTCAGTGTCACACATAAGTTTCAGATGACAGATCCGTGAAGAATGGCCTTTCCACACAAAGTTTATAATTCTCAGCTTGCACTAATCTTTAGTGAATTATCCCGCTTCTATTGTGGCTTCTTCAGGGTGACCTCAGCATACTGGGACGTCAGCCTCAACTCCCAACAATGCTGCCTCTCCCTCTCCATGGTGTCTCTTCTCCTCAGGGATAAAGCCTTCAGTGTCTCCTCGTTCCAGCCTTGAGGAGATTGGTCCCAGCACTGACCACCAACTTCGACATCTGCTGAGGAGTGGTGTCACCTCCTTTCACAGTAAAGGTTCTCTGTGGTTCAAATTTTGTTAGAGTGACTTTTAGACTCTGTGAACAGACATAGAACTTTTTTAAGATTTTTTTTTTACTTGAAAACAGTTTTTTCAATACAATCTATTGTGATTACCATTTCCCCCTTCCCCAGCTCCTCCTGACTCGCCTCACTTCCCCACACACCCAAACCCATACTCTTTCTCTCTCCCATTAGAATACAAACAGGCACCTACATTGGTAATAGTAATAATAATGTAAAATAAAAACAAATAAACCAGAACAGGCAGGACAAAAGCAAACCAATTAGAAGGAAAAAAAAGACAAAGAAAAACCACAAGAAGCAGATACAGAGGCTGAGACACACACTTTGCACACACAAAAAACCATAAAGATAAAATAACATATGAGCAAAGAGGTAGAGAGATAGTAAGACTTGTTTTATTTTTAATTCCGTTGTCTCTGTGTGTGCACGTGGGAATGCTCCACAAAGTCCAGGAGAAGGGTCAGGTCCCCTGGCACTGGGTTACAGATGTGAGTTGCTGGATATGGGGTGTTGGGAACTTAACTCTGGATCTCTGAAATAGTCCACATTCACATTCAAGATAATGCCATGGTTTTTCCTTTACATTTGATGAATGCAATAAAGCCATTAATTTTACTAGGGAAGACTGACTGGCCCTCCCACCCCTTAGGAAGCCCTCTTACCATGACATTAAATTGTGTATATGCTATTTGAGTCTGTTTTGCTCATACGTTAGACTACATTCCTGTGCTCTGTCCCTGGATGAGAAAGTGACACATACAACTGTCATCTCTTTATTTTTTTTTTCTGCCTCTGGTTTCGGGGTTAAAGTAAGAACAGCTTTGTAAAAATGAGTTGAGAATTCTTTCTCGAGACTTTGCTGATGCTGGAGAGATGACTCAGCAGTTCAGGGTACTTGCTGTTCTTGCAGAGAGAAGTGCAGTTCTAGCATCCTTATGAAGGCTCACGAACACCTGCAACTCTAGCTCCAGGGGATCTGACGCCCTCTTCTGGCTTCTGTGGGTGCATATACACACACACACACATACACACACACACACACACACACACACACACAAACGCACCAAAAATATTCTTTTTGTTTATTTTTATAAAAAATTTTTAAGTTTATTTTTATCTCTTATGCATTGGTGTTTTGTCTGCATGTGTGTCTGTATGAGGATGCTCCCTGGATCTGGAATTACAGACAGGTGTGAGCAGCCATGTAGGTTCTGGGAATTGAACCCAGGTCCTCTGGAAGAGTAGCCAGTGCTCACTAAGCCAGGTCTCCAGCCCCTTAAAAATAAATTTTTTAAAAATTTGTGCAAGAGGGACTCTGAACAGCATTTTGACTCAACTGGAAGAAAATTTAAGCCCTGATTCAGTTTCTTTAATAACTTTAGATCTGTTTCTTACTGGTTTGATGAATTGCTTTTTCTCTTGTATTTGAGCTAGTTCACGGACGACTTCGAAGGTATTGGCATGCATTTTTTATCCATTACGGTCACTCTGTTTAAAGTCCTTGCCATCCTTTATCTCTCGTGTGTCTTCCTTCTCTACCATCCTAACATTGAGCTTTATCTGTCTCATCAGTGAGCTAGAGGACACTGGTTTGCTCAAGCGCTCTCTATGGATACACTGCTTTTCTGTTGCTGTTTCCTATTTTGCTAATACTTCTCCATAGCTTGCTTTCTGTCTGTGTCCTTGGATTTAACCTGATACTCTTTTTCTATCATCATAAATTAATTTCTCATTAACGTTGCCCTTTTATTTCCTAATTAAAGTCTCTCTCTCTCTCGTGTATGTGCGTGTGTGTGCGTGTATGTGCGTGTGTGTGCTTGTGTGTGTGCATGTGTGTGTGTGTGTGTGTGTGTGTGTGTGTGTGTGTGAGCTTGCCCATGAATGTAGAGGCCAGAAGTCAAGGCTGTCAAGACTGGCCATCTCTCTGTCGCTTGCCACCTTAGTCTTTTTTTTTTTTCTTTTGGTTTTTTGAAACAGGGTTTCTCTGTGTAGCTCTAGCTGTTCTGGAACTCACTCCATAGACCAGGCTGGCCTCGAACTCAGAAATCCACCTGCCTCTGTCTCCCAAGTGCTGGGATTAAAGGCACGTGCCACCACTGCCCGGCCCCTACCTTAGTCTTTGAGACAGGTCTTTCACTAAACCTGATCCTTCGAGGTTGGTGGTCATTGAGCCTCCAGAACCTGCCAGGTTTGGAACCTCCAACAATGTGCTTATAAACAGTGACCTCTATGCTCAGCTTTTGCCTGATGCTGGAGACTCAAATTCAAGGTCTTCATGTTCTTCATGTTTGTATTGCAAGCACTTCATCCACTGAGTTATCTTTCCAGCCCTTAAAGTCTATTCATTTCCATGTTTGTCTTCAGTTCCATTCTCAATACATTAATACATACATACATACATACACACACACAGTCTATCACCACCCCATTATCATCCACTAGCTCTAAATAATTTGTTTTTGTTGATTTTTTTTGTCCCAAAAGCTGGTTAGAAGAAGAATCCTTTTTTTTTCTTTAAAAAGACTTGATTTTAATGTTGGAATTTGTAAAGATGCTTAGATTCTTTTTTTTTTTAACTTTTATTGCATTATGAAGAGAAAAGTTACATGATTTCAATTTATCTGAATTTGT
>NW_022196912.1:120063051-120087734 GCF_008632895.1 Mastomys coucha | reverse complement strand
TGACTTGAGTGAGTGACTTCATTCTCAGCCCACAGAGAACAGGTTACATTCATTTAAGAAACAGTGTATGTAATAAGATGGTTTATCCATAAAGTCAAATAAATAATACTACTAATAGAGGCTGAGATAGGAGAAGCAAGATTTCAAGACCCTTATGTTGTACACAGCAAGACACTGTCAAACAAGACAAGCAAACAAGCTGAAAGTGTATATAGATTGTATAATATTGGACGTGTTTCTCCAATTACCAAATTAGAGAGACCATCAGATGACAATCAACAAATTTCTAATTCCTCATATTTTTGGATTTCAATCGATTAGGATATGTTGGTAATATTAATTTTCATATCAAGATATTAAGAAAAAGTAATTGTCACCTCCTGTTGTTTTTGTTGTAAGAGGTGGAGTTAGGTTTGTGTGGATTTGTTGAAAGATTACCTTCTTGCTTTAGAAGAAGAATTCTAAAATACCAAGGACCCACCTTTTTCCTAGCTGTATCGGTGTCAACGCTCTGAAGTGATGGTGACCCATGCCGTACTCACAGGCTCTCTGAAACCTGTCCAGGTTCACAAAAGCTGGCTTGGTGAACTTGGTTGCTCTCTGCCTGGGCTCCACACCCCAAATGCAGTGGTGGACTTTGCACATTCCTAGTGCCCAGAATACACCCTCTTCCAGCAAAATCACAATGTCTGCCTAGGGAGCGCTTTCCAGTACAACATATAATGCAAGGTCGGCAGCTAAGCAGCTCCAAATGTCGCTGGCACACCTCAGAGCAGCACGCCTCCCTTTGTCTGGGCAGGAAACAGTAGTTCTAAGTGATCCCTCTGGTCAGTTGGTCAAGTATTCTGCGTCCTTCCAGTCTGTAACTGGGTGACGAGGGGGGCTGGAAGTTTCAGTTTGCAGCCTTTGTCCGAGCTACCCTTGGCTTCGGGCTATCCTCGAGGCTCTCTGTGTAGAAAATAACCCCTCCTAACTTCAGCAGGCCTGTTTTGTCTGATTCCTAGCAGAGTACAGGAGCTTAATTTTGGAGGTTAACATTACTCTTTTTTGTCTCGTCTTCCATGGCTCGTGTCAGTTTTAAGCACACAACTGTCTGATTCTTATCAAACTTCCACAGAGTCTGATTGTCAGTTGAGTATCAGTTCCTGTTCCTGCATAGATACTAAAACTAATCTACCTTAATTAAAAAAAAAAAAGCCTTTTAGAAGTCTCACTCTTACCTAATTTGGACTAAGTTATTCCAGTCAAAATTCTGATGTGATCTTCAATACAAGACTTCTGAAGCACATGGTCTTTATCAGCTGTGTCTCCCTAGCAGGAGAAACTGGGAATTCTCATTACTTTATGGAATAATACGTTTGACTCCCCATCTCAGACCTGTGAGCACATTAAGGTCCTTACCCAACCACAGAGCCACTAAACCTTTCAAAACAGCTACATTTTCATAAGCAATTATGTATATAATATAAATATATATAATTATATATGTGTGTATATATGTATATATATATATATATATATATATATATATATAATCACTGATTAAAGGAAAGTGCACACAAAGGGGGTCTCTCTGCTGGCGATGCCTCTCTGCATGGGGGTTCTAGCCCTTCAAGGGATCCAGTCCTCATTTGTCCCTCCCCTTGTGTCCACAGGAGGCTCAATTGTTTGCGCATGAGTTTTAAATCAGTGGCTCCAAGTCAGTGCTGGAATTCTCCTCAAGGATACAATTAGCACACCAGCAGGCAAGACTGTGTTTAAAAAGTCAGAGTTCAGACAATTCTGAACTTTGAAACAATTTTACATGCCGTCATTCAAAGCTTCCCCCCCCCACCCCCCGGTAATGATTAATAAACTGTTCTCAGGGCACCTGTTGCCAGCACCTAATTTTCATTGAGCAGTTTTCTGGAGAGCGTGGCCAAGTGTCAGTGTATAGTTCCTGCTTGATGTTGCGGATAATTTTTAGGATATTCTGAATGACATGTGCTAATTATTTAGTACAATAGCTAATTTTATGGCTCTGAAAGACTGTAACAGAGGGCTGTAATTACTTATAATAGGAATGTCTCGGTTTTTGTTAAAACCAGTGTGTAGGAGGCAAAAAAGAAAATAAAGGATAATTTTACACTCTCCTTGGGAGAATGAAATAGTTAATATTTTCAGGACTTGGCTACTAGTAACACCGAAAGACGAACCATATGTCCTGGACACCCAAGGAAAACACTGTAGCTTAGCAAAATTTACAGCAGTTTCAAAAATGCGTGTTTAGATTTTATTTCCAAAAACAGATGAAAATCTTTGAAAAGTGTGTCTTCACCGCCACCCTCTCTAGCAGAGCCCAGTTTTCGGAAAGGCAGGAGGCTGGTCTCTGGATTGTTCTTAGCTGGGGACCCCGGGGCTCTTGGCAGTCACAGGGATACAGGGCTCTGCTCTGATGTCACCGTCTGATGTCACCATCTGCCTGTGCTGCAGACCTGGGAGAGCGCATCTTGTCGGATTCCATTCCGTTTTCAGGACAACCAGACAGACACAGAGAAAAAGAGGTCCCAAGCTCTTCGACCATGACACCAAGAAGAGTTTGAAACACCTGTACTTCCTCACTCAGGGCCTCCACTCTGGTGAACTCACGCCCTCAAGACCGTCAGTCATAGAACCTCTGAGTCACACAAGACCGTTTTACATCTAACTTTTTATAACTGTGACAAACAGGGAGCTGTCTAATTATAGAGGGATGGCTTATTGACAATGACACATCTCACCCAGGGCCATCCCAGTCTCATTAAAATTAGACTCTAATGGTTGAGCACTAAAGGGACCCACTCAAGACTAGGAAGACTACATTAAAAGACAAAAAGATGCTTATAAAATTATATGGCAGTACAGGAAAAAAAATAGCTAGTCCTGGTTCTGTCATGGGTGTTTTTGGTTTGGGTAATGGATGCGTGCAAAAAAAAAAAAAAAAAAAAAAAAAAAACATTACATAGCAGAATCCAGTGCGAAGCTCCACCAATGGCGATTTGAGCTGTGCAGAAGTTTGTTGAAACATATAGACTTCGAGGCTGATTAATTTTGATGTGTGATGTTTTTATTCACACATTTTTATGATAAACTTTAAAGAGGAATTCTAATTTAAAAAAAACACACAGAAACAACACGTGAGAAGGTCAATATTAACATGAGTGGTAAGATTCCAATATTATTCATTTTTCTGATATTCCACAGTGACTGTTTCTAGTTTCCATTAAGGATATATATGTCACTGAATACTCCGGAATAGGAGGAACAGCCAGACTCTGAGACCTCCACAGAATCCATGTGTTCAGCATGGCAGAGTCCGAGACTCCCCTCTGAGCACAGCTTGGCAGAGCCTCATTTCTGTCCCCCCAACGCCTCCTCACCTCCTGCTTCCCCTGACATCATTGTCTATTTTTCAACCTTGCACCTTCTCCAGTGCTGTCCCCTTTCCCTGCAGAAGTCCCCGGCTAGAAAGCCTTGTGAAGAACGAGGCCACCTCTCTGGGTGTGACAGACACCTGAGCGGGTCATCTCCTGAGTGCCAAGAAGCCACAGCTACCAAGATCCGGTCTGACCTCCCGTTACCTCCAGTAACACAGGTGACAGTAAAGTCATAGTCCCTTTATCAATTAAAGAAAATGTTTAAAGTGCGTGTGTGTGTGTGTGTGTGTGTGTGTGTGTGTGTGTGTGTGTGTGTGGTTGCTTAAGAGCAGCTTGAAAGAGTTGCTTCTTTCCTACTGCGTGGGTTCCAGGGATTGAACTCTGGTCATCAACCTGAGCCATCTCAACAATCCCATGAGTTGAAATTTCAAGAAGACTAAGACCATTTGCCTTGCTAAAATAGTAAAAGTGATAAAGGACGCCTAGGCTGTAACTCCATGATTGATTAGTGGCCTAGTGCGTTCATGGCCCCGGGTTCAATCCCCCCCAGCACCACAAAACTAAAGAAGGCAAGGAGCGAATGCACTCTCCACAGGAATCACACCGAAACCATGGGACTCATAAAAAAAACCAGAGAGGTGCGGCAAGCACACAGGTTACAGTCCTCCCTGTGCATGTCCAGAGGCTTGCAGAAGGGCAGTCTGCATGAGAATGAAGTCTCAAGGAAGGACCCCAGAAAAAAGGAACAGAGGAACAGAGCGTCTGGGCTGGGGACAGAGGCTAAGACCGTCTGTCACCCTTGCTAAGGTTCCTTAGGTGAGTCACCAGTCTCTCCAGATCTCCGCCTCTTGACGTGGAAAGAGGGACCTTTTCTGCCCAGTTTTCCCTGTGGAGCACTCAGGTGACATCTGAGGACCATCTATTCTGGGTACAACAACGGATATAGAATGAGCAAGGTCAGTGAGCTCAGACAGGGAATGCACAGGGTCCACATGGTCCCCCTTTGTACACGGCAGGGTAGAGAGGAAGCGAGTGCCCAGGAGTGGGTGGGGCCATCTCAGAGCACCAGAGAAGACCCCTCTGGAAAGCTTTGCAGAACCTTCCAAGAACCACGTGGGATGGGGAGAGCAGGTCCAGGGATGATTTTCCAAGATCTTCTCGGGGAAGACCAGGACCAGAGCAGACTGGAGGCAGCAGGAACATGCTTGGACTTCCAGAAAGCAGCAGGAAGTTTCCCCACTGTGGACATGTGAAACAGAGAAGGGATGAGGCCAGCAATGGCTGAAAAATCAGGGAGGCTCCGGAGTTCAAAGTCATCCATCCTCACCCCACCCCACCCCCGACCCCAAGCCAGAATTTAACTCCTTTTCAGCAACATTCAAAGCCCACAACTATAATAAATCACATGGTTTTACTCACTCTGAAAAGGATGATGTGACCATCATCTTTTGGCACAACAAAGAAACAGTCCTTTCAATATTAAAAACAGAAAGGCAAGGACAAGGAGGCAGGAAGGAGGTGGAATGTCGTAGCTTTAGTCATTAGGTAATGCATGTGATTCACCCTCACAAAAACAAACACTGCAGCCTACAATCCCAGCTACTCAGAAGAGTGACCAGGAGGCTCACCCATTCAAGGCCTGCCTAGGCTACCTACTAAGACTGCCTCTGAAGTCAAGCAAACAGACCAGCAGCCTCTTGGCCACCTCAAGTGACGCAGCTCAGTGGTTGAGGGCCTGCATAGCACAGGCAAAGTCATGAGTTCAATGTGTAACACTGAACAAAAAAATAAGTAAATAAAAATTGTAAGAAAAGGCTCCCAACGGGGATCGTTTGGATCCCTTCTCCCTCTATTTTCTTACTCACTGTCCCAGATCCTCATCTGTCTCGCACATCACCAGTCGTTTGCCAGCAAAAACGACTCTGGAAGCTTCTTCCCCATGTTCTGTGGTTGCATTACCTGTTAGTAAAAATAGCAGAACTGTTGGATGGACGGTTTTGTTATCAGCTAGCATTGACTGTGAATAAGTTTTCACAGAATATGTTATTTGAAGGCAGGGGGAGGGGAGAGAAAGATTTGGGAATGTACTTCTGCAAAATCAAATGTACCAATTCTTTATTAGTATATTAATTATATGGCTTCCGAACCCCAAAACAAATGTAACGATAATGTGAAATATGTCAGGCTGCTTTGCCAAACACAGAAGGCTATGATGTGTCCCCACCCTCTGTGCCAATAATATAAATAAGCTTTTTTGTGTGTGAATCGGGCCTCTAAACCAGCATATTCTCTTCCAAATGGCCTTCATATTTATTGTGATGCCAAGGGAATGTCAACCTTATTTACAGATTATGAAGAAATAATTTAAGGCTCGAGTCAGCTTGCTCTTAAGGCTGTAACAAGTTTCTCAATCACGGAAATATTTATTGCGATTCAGTCGGCACACACAACCACCGTCTCCAATAATGAGTGAATCTGATGAAGTTCTAACTGTTTCAAGTCTTGTCAAAATATTTTCTGGTGGGGCTGGAGTCTTCCTGTGTACCGAGTCACACTATTGATTAAAGGATGCCGCGGTAACCTTACCTTTTGTATCCGAAATTTTAACGTAAATTGTTAGCTTTCTGGAAGAGCAAATAAATCATTATACTAAATACAGGCTGTCAGGTGAGCAGAGTGCTTCGCACAACCTTAAAAATTAGGCGTCTTATCTGTGTTCTCTCTAGAATCACTACTTTATTTAGTAACTCGCTAAAATAGAGCCTTTGTGACTGGCTTCATGGGAAACAGAGAAAGTAAGGCCACAGGAAGACTTTCAAAAGAAAAGAAAATCCACAAGATGCTGGTTACGCATGGCAGGGGGCCCTGTTGAAATGTTTTGGCATGGCTTACAAAGGGGGAGAGGGTCCCCTAAAGATGTCTAAGATAAGCAGAGAGTGCAGGCTTTTTATCCACCTAATCAGGAGGTTGAGGCAGGAGGATTGCAGGCTCAAGGCCTGCCTGGGCTACAAAGCAAGTTCAGGGCTGACCTGAGCAATTTAGTGGGAGTCTGTCTCAAAATTATAGACAGACAGACAGACACACAGACAGACACACAGACAGACACACAAACAATAAATGACTGGGCCTGTAGCCCAGCAGTAAAGTACTTCTGGGTATGTGTGAGGAACTAGTTCAATCCCTAGTTCATTAAAAATAAATCAAAATCACTCACGAGCAAACTCCAGCTGGTTCACTCCTGGGTGTCCTGAGCAGACTGTGTGACCCAGGACCAGCCCACGGACCCCTGTGAAGTGACAAAACCGCTCAAGGTCATGACCCTGGCCACCTCCTCTGCCCTTTCGCTTTATCAGAACTCTCTTGCCCCGTGTTTGTTTTGTTTCTCTAAACCCTCAGAGTCAGATTCCTCAGCTCGCAGTTTTCCTGTGGTTCAATTCTTCTTTAAGGCAGTCCAACCTGTTCAATTTTAAAGATGTCTTAATTAGTCGAATCCTGATTGGGTGCTTTCCAAAGCTCCTGTTGGCAGGGTCCGATTTCAATTAACACTCCGGCTCCACGCGGCAAATGCCCTTGCTCTCAGTGGGACTTTTTTCCCCTCCCTTGAATGTGCTATTTCGGATGTCTCCTCACCCTGACTTGGAGATCTTACTGCTTCCCCAAATATTTGAAGGTACAGGCAGAAAGCAGGGTCTTGCCAGTGCCTTTTTCGTTCGCATTCAGGGGAAATGTGAAATCTATTCTGTAGCTCTTACCTTCGTGACTATAAACTTCTCTTGAAATACATATAATGTATACATCTTGTATAGGATGTATACATTACCCTGGCCCTCCAGAATCAGAGGCCACACTTTCCCTCTGATCACTGCTGAAGTGCACACAGGATACAGGGCTGCCAACCCACCTAGGTTCATCAGGCAGCTAGTGAAGTGGGGTCAGGTGCCTTCAAGCCCCATGCTACACCACCAAGCTGTTGCCTATGCTCACCTCGTGAGTCTGACATCATGAGCATCTATCCGCCTTGTAGGAGAGGATGCAGGAGTTTAGATTGTTTAGCTGACTGCCCATGTGGCCCAGTAGACAAAGAAATCAGTCTTAGGAAAATGGATAGAACTGAAGATTACTGCAGTCGGCAAAAGAATCCAGACACAGAAAGACAATGTCATAGTTTCTGCTCTATGTAGGTCCTAGATTATAATTTTTTTCTAGATTTTTAACTTTTTGGTGTGTGTATGAAGGAGGATAAAGGTCAGGAAGATACAGAGAGGCTGAGGCAAGGGAGACCCTAAGGGAGTTAGTGGGGGGCGGGGGGTGGGGAGGATGGTAGTGTGCATGCAACAGAGATACAGGATGGGGTACTGGTGGTGGGGAGGGGAGTAGCAATCGGGAAAGGAACAGGAGAGGGGACAGGGGACACACAGCAAAAGCCAAGCATGGCTGGAAGTGTTGTCACAGGACCCATGGCACTGTGTACTAGGCTTCCCTTCTTCTTTTAATTCCCAGATTATCAAGGGTGGAAGTTGGTTGCAGCTGGAGCTTCATGGCCTACACCTTTAACCTCAGCACTCACGAGGCAGAGGCAGGCAGATCTCTGTGAGTTCAAGGCCAGCCTGGTCATCTATAGTAAGGTGCTCCACAACAGCCACAGCTCTGTACAGAGACCCTGTTTCAAAACAACTGGGGGTGGGGGGGAGTGTTCTGTCACATTTATACAGAAATGAATGAATGAAGGCTGGGCTATAAACTGGATTTTTGGAGTCTCTGCATTATTGGAATGAATATTATCACTTTCACGGGGCCACTTTTCAATCCCACTGATGAGCCTGGTGTAGGGAGCTGTGTAAGCCTCTCCCTAGCTCACTCACAGGCCAGCATCATCTGCCTGCATCCCAGGGCTGCTCATGGGATCCAGTCCTTGCTCACCTGACAGTGACCGGCTGCACCCTTCCTCTCTGACTTCATTTCTCAGTGTTTGGTTAGAGTCCACTCTAACCAGGTAGATGAGCCGCCACTGATCTAACACCCTCAGCCCTTTAATGCATTCCTTTTTTGACAAAAACTCCCTACGTTGTCTAGGCTGGCTTTGAACTTACACCGTGGCACCAGTACTCTTGCACAATTGTTGGCTGTGGATGACTCTAGCCCAGGCTCAGCATGGAGGACAACTTGGGCTGGATCACTCTCTGCCAAGGGCACACCCCTGTGATGCTGGGGTCTTTTAGCTGTTTCTAAACCACCTACGTGGCACCAGCTTTTCTAGCCACTGTGGCAGGTATTTAAGGTGACAAAGTGAATGCCCTCATGTGTTCACCCAAGGCTCTCATTTCTGATAAGGCTGCCCTGAGCCACCCCTGGCTGAGATGGGGCTAGCTCTAAGCACTGACAATGATACCAATATTGGGACAGTAAATAAATTGTTATCAATTTATTATTATTATGCATTTAATGTTATGTATGAATTTAGTTTTTTTTTTTTTTTGGTTTTTCAAGACAGGGTTTCTCAATATAGCCCTGGCTGTCCTGGTACTCACTCTATAGACCAGGCTGACCTCAAACTCAGAAATCTGCGCCACCACCGCCCGGCTCATGATAATTCAAAGATAATTTCAGACAGTACCTTGAGCCTGAACAGGAGCTTCCACTCGACTCCTGGTCATCTCTAAGTTTTGGGTAGCTCACTGCCATGAGCATGAGCACATGCCTTCATGCCTCCCTCCTCAGTCAGCAGAGCCTCTCCATCCTCCTATATAACTAAAGCTGGCACCCCGGCATCATGCCCCCTGCCCACCCCATCTTGTTTCTATTACCTATTGCCTATCACCAGCCCAAATGTACTGTTCTATCTCCTTGTCTATCTCATAGTGTCTAAATGTGGACACAACCCTTTACAGAGAGAAACCAGAAACATCAGGAATGTCTAGAACTGTGAATGGATAAGCAGCTCACGGTCAGTCTCCATGATGGAACCCCAAGCAGCTGCTGCAGCCCTGTAGCATGTTTGACAGCATTTGAGATCTTGAGAGTGGTCATCGTAGAGACGGCACAAACTAGGACATGGTACAGATATATCAAGCTACACACAGAGAGATGCTAAAGGAGGGGGGTAAGTAGATATAGGGTCTGGGGGTAGTGCAGCCCATAAAGTGCTTGCTTTGTGAGTCCCTAAGTTCCACCTCCAAACAACTGGGTAAAAAAAAAAAGAAGAAGAAAGAAAAAAAATAATCTGGCCACTGTGGAACACCCTTGTCGTCCTAGAGCTAAGGAGGCAGAGAGAGCCTACTTAGCCGGCTGATTCTGAAGCCAAGAGGAAACCTTATCTCAAAACTCTCCGTGGACAGGGGGCCTGGGGAATGGCTTGGCAAGTAAAGTGCTTGCTCTGAAAGTCTGAGAATCTGAGTTTGACTCTCCAGTGCCCACATTAAAAAATTATGCATGATTACATGTGATTGTAACCCCAGCATGTATACGTATACATATATATTAAATATGTTTATAGATATGCATATATATGCGAGTACCTGCCCCATACAGGTGCAATACAAATGCACACATATCCATGTATACATCTGCATACATGCACACATCTGTATACCTGACATATACACAAATCTGCCTACACCACAGACATGCACGTGCCTGCATATAACTATATATATATATGCACACACAGCACACTGGCACATGGGCAGAAATAGATATACTCATAGCTTGCTTATGCTGTCATACAGATATTGCAATGATCTATAATAATTTTGTCACGGTGGGGGCATGTGGCTAGGGACAACTTGTTGTCACACTGGGAACTGTGTAGGTGGTAGCATCCAGGTCACAGAGACATACCTACCTACATGTTCCATAATGCACAAAGAAGTACCCCAAGCCTAGGCTACCTGATGCTTAAGTTAAGACATCAGCGACCAAACTTAACATCTCTTGAAGGAGTCACACGGGAAGGGCCTGGTAGAACACTGGAAGTCCCTCACATGGTATCAGTTTTGATCCAGTTCTACATACCTCAGGCTGCATCTCCCTTGATGTTTAACCATTGCACTGAGATAGAAATTTGATTAATTTTATTCCATTATTAGCTCTTGGGAGCTGAGACAACTTTTCTGGAAGTAACATGGTCCCCCACAGGCAAGATAGGAAGGGAAAGGAAACAGAATTCACCTTCTCACACTCAGAGGCGACGTCTGGCCCTGGCGAGAGGCAGGGAGGGCAGTGCCATCTGCCGAGCATGGCCCTGCTGGACCTGTTTTGTCGAGCGTCTACAGTTTGAACACGGTTTGTCTGGCGCCCTTCACAAGCACTACATTAACTCGAGTTCATTTGAAATTCATCATTTCCGAAGAGATACAACACACTGGAGGTTTGGGTTCCGGGATTTTAAATGTCAGGCATTCGCCATGCGCCTTGGAGACACAGCATCTGGAAGGAGCTGCTTCTTGGAATTTATCTACAAACAGGAACAGCTCCCTCGGAACACATACGACCAGGACCTTGGTGGGCTGCCCTCTTCAAAAAATAGAACCGTTCAAGCTAAGAGTGGCGCATCTGCTTTTGTGCCATGCCGGCTTGGGATGTATGTATCTCCCCAGAATTCATGGACTGAAACCAAGTCCCCCTGTGTCAACCTCAGCAGTAGGAAGTGTGCCTCCAGGAGCTGATAAGGTCAAGAGGCTCAGCTTTCATGAATGAAATAGGTATCCAATTATCCTAATACCAGAGGCCTGGGGGACTCTGGGAGCACTCTGTCCAGATCCCAAGTGAAGATGGCTAGAGTCTGTGCCATCTCTGGAGCAAAGTCTAAGCCCTCAGCTGACACAGAGTCTGCCACCATCTTGAAGTTGGATCTCCATCCCAACAACTCTGTGAGCAACAGATCTCTGTAATTTAAGAACTGCACTAGCCGGGCAGTGGTGGCTCATGCCTTTAATCCCAGCACTGGGAGGCAGAGACAGGTGAATTTCTGAGTTCAAGGCCAACCTGGTCTACAGAGTGAGTTCCAAGACAGCCAGGACTACACAAGAGAAATCCTATCTCGAAAAACAAACAAACAAACAAACAAACAAAGACTGCACTAAGTTATGTAGTTACTGTAGCCCCAGTAGGCTAAGAGAGACTGCCTCTCTTGGAACTTCGAGATAGGGTGGAGAGATGGTTCAGTTGGTAAAAGGCCTGCTTGGGAAGGCAGGGAGGCCTGAGTTCAACACATGGCACCCATGTAAAATAAAATAATTAATAAATGGTGCTAGCATTCTTCTATAACCCCAGAGTTCAGGAAGTGGAGACAGAAGGATCTCTGAGGCTCACTGACCAGCTAGTCTGGCATCATCAGTGAAGCCCGGAGACCAGTGAGAAGCCTTGTCTCAAAAACCAAACCAAACAACAAAACGTGTACTGTTCTTGGTAAACCAATGTGTAGTCTGTCCTTGGTACATTTGATTAACTTGAGTAAAAGGATTAAATTTCATCATAGATGGAGGGAGAAAAAGAAAGAAAGAAGGAAAGAAACAAAGAAACAAAGAGAGAAACAGAAACAAAGGAAGAGAGAAGAAAGAAATTAAGAAAGAAAGAGAGAGAAATAGAGAGGAGAAAGAAATTAAGAAAGAAAGAAAGAAAGAAAAGAAAGAAAGAAAGGAAGGAAGGAAGAAAGGAATGAAGAAAGGAAGAAAGGAAGGAAAGAAGGAGCCAAGAGGACACTTTCTGATAAGCAACAAGCAGTGATGACCTCGGGCCTCCATGCACATACACACGCATAAACACTCATACATGTCCACATATCCATACCCAAGCACACACACACACTCACATAATTAAATACAAAAAGTAAACAACAAAACCCCAAGAGACTGGCCAAGTGGAAAGAAATTCTCCTTCCACACTCACAGAAAAGCCACACTCTAGGCCTTGCCTCAGCAGCCTCTTCTCGGGCCTGCAGATGCACCAGGCATGTGTCACTCAGAATCATGGTGCTTGGTGTTTAGAGTGTTCCTTTGCTGACATATTCACTAGGTTCCTGGCTGCAGCCTTCCATGGCTTTGTTCCCATCTCCCCCGTAATGCCCTCTCTTACTAGAGAACTTACTGTCACCTTGTCCCCTCTTGGCCCTCCTCCAGGCCAGACCTAGCACTCTCTATTGCTTGCCCTAACCTCACAGTCTTGGTTAACACACCACCTGACCTCATGTTTGTTAACACACCTGAACACCATACAGAGCACACACATGTCAACACATCTCCAGGCCACCCACCCATCTGTGTGATTTTTATGTTCCTATCTATCAGTTAAAAGGAAATGCAATAGTTCCTCTCCACCTCCGATGGGGGGAAAATCCTGGATTGGATCCATTTTATTTTCAGCCACTATTATCTAGAATCCCAGAAGCAAGTGGACCCTTATTCCAAAGAATGCCCTCTTGCTGACAGTCCCCCTACCCCACCCCCCGCACAGAGGCTTCCGTGCCTGTCCAATCCTGGCCAAGCTACCCGACACCAATAATTAATGTTGGACAGCATTACACATCAAAAAAGCTGCAGGTCAGTGGGCACCAGTGTGTTCAAGGGTGTGCTGGTTAGATTTATATCAATTTGACACAAGCTGGGGTCATTCAAGAAAGGGAAACCACAGTTGAGAACATGCCCCCACCAGACTGGCCTGTGGGTAAGCCTGTGGTGCATTATTTTTTTTTTCCATTAATGATTGATATGGAAGGGCCCAGATCACTGTGTGCGGTGCCACCTCGGGGACTGTGGTCCTGAATGCTCTAAGAAAGCAGACTGAGCAAGCCATGGTCTCAGCTCCTGCCACCAGGTTCCTGCCCTGCTTGAGTGCCTGCCCTGGCTTTCCTCAGGGATGGACGGTCTCTCACCAAGTTGCTCTGGGACATGGTGTTTTATCCCAGCAATATAAATCTAACTAGGACACAGGTAAACTATTGTTCTGCCCATTCGAGAAGCGCTATCGGCCTTGTGTGTCCAGACAGTAGATTGTCTACCTCAGATGAGCTGGCAGCTGCGTAGTGGGTGCTGGAAGGAGAAGGTAGAGTTGGTAAGCACATAAGAGATCACAGTGATCCCAGAGGGACAAAGCCTCTGCAGAGCCTCCCATCAGGGTAAGGAGGACCTTCTGCAAAGACGCACGCCCAACTCTGTAAGAGAACTCCCTCCACCTCCGCCCACTTGCAGCCAGCCAGCAACATCCCCAGAGGATAAACTACCACTTTGTACAGTGTAATTAAAAGACAGGAAAGAAAAAGAAAAGACCCCCTCAAAAAAATCAAAAACCCAGACAGCGCGAATAATGACAAGGAGCGTCTTTCAGACGATAGCGACAGCCAGAAAGTTGTGCTCCCAACAAAAGCAGCGCACAATGGTGAGCGCTTCCGTGAATAGGGACCGTGTCTGTCTGACTTTGTGCAGCGTGCCACAGACTGCCAAGTACCTGTGGGCGCTTAATACATGCCTTTGAAGAAAGTTGAATGCTGTCATTATTAGATCTGCCATAATGGTTTTTTAGTGAATGAACCTTCCTTATCAATCTTGTAAACACAATTTCAATAGTATTAATTCAGCCACCTCTATGCCGAGTACTTTACTCGATACTGGGTCCTCAAACCCTGTCAAAAAAAATAATGCCTTTGATTTTTTTTTTCAGTGTCACATGCCAGAATCAAAGAGAACTTAGTTTATACGCCATGTTCTCAAAGGGCTGTGGCAGAAAGGTTCATAGAGTCTAAAGTATTGTTTTCCAGTTTCCAGCCCATGGCAACATTCTTGTTTTGCATACCACGTTGAAGGCATCTTTCAAAATGCCATTTGAGATTAACAATATAATGACCTTTTAAAAGAAACAAAGGGCAGCTGTTTTAGAATAGATGCTTTAAAGAATAAACCCTTAGTTATGGCTGGTGAACTAATCATCTTACTCTAAGGGAGTAGAAATGACTGAAGCAAAGCGGGCACAGAACCCGAAACCCTCCCACTCGGGAGTCACTTTGTAGACACAACACAAGGTCTGCCACCTTGGGTTCCAAAGGCCATTCCTAACCCATGACTTCTTTGACCTTCAAGGTGTGCAGGATAGGTTTATGTCAACTTGACACAGCTAGAGTTATCTGAAAGGAAGGAACCTCAACTGAGAAAAATAAATGAGCCATAGATATGTCCGTATGGTGTTTTCTTAATGAGTGCCTAATAGGGGAGGTCCAGCTCACTGTGGATTCTGCCATCTCTGGATAGGTGTCCTGGGTTCTGTAAGAAAGCAGGCTGAGCAAACCACGAGAAGCAAGCCAGTAAGCGGCATCCCTCCATGGCCTCTGCATCAACTCCTGCCTCTAGGTTCGTGCCCTGCTTGAGTTTCTGACATGACTTCCTTCAGTTGTAGACTAGACTCTGGGAAGTATAAATCGAATAAACCATTTTCCTCCCAACTTGCTCTGGTCATAGTGTTTCATCCCTGCAATAGCGACTCTAACTAGGACAAAGGTCAATCTTGGGACTCCTGTGTGTCCAATCAATCAATCTATTTGAGACCCACACAAGTTATTTCCAACACTCCTTTGACAGTGAGAGCCCCAGCCTCACCCTCTGTTTCTCTCCCTCCTTTCTCCCAACAAAGAGGCCACTGGCTGTAACTGGATAGCAGGTAGAAGTTTAGTGGTCTGAATGGGTGTAGAGGACCCACAAACAGAATACAAAGCCTCACAGGGGAGACGGAAACCAGCAACAAAGGTAAAAGCCACTCTAAGACAGTCATGAAATCAGGGGGGCAACAGGATACAGGGAACAGAGGATGATGGAGGCCACAGGGATGGGCGCTGCCTTTGCGGAGCGCTCAAAGGCTGTGCCAAGCAGGTGCCAGGGGTGGGCAGAGGCATTCTAGGCAAGGAGACTGAGCATGGTGCACCCAGACTAAAAAAAACAAGTATCCCACGAGAAATGGGTCCATGGTAAGCTCTGGTATCTCACATCAAAGCCTAGGCTTGACCTTGATGCAAGTGCATAGGCTGTGGAGCTCACAGTAGGTACTTTAATTAGTATACACATGCACTGTGTGGCTCACAGTAGTCACTCACTGCTCAAGTCACTGGGGAGTCGCTACCCTTGTGAAGCTACCAGTGGTCCAAAATGGGGTAGATCCAATAGACTGGTGCTTAAAATGTCTTAAACCATCTCCTTGAGAAAATTCATTTTCAGATGGATAGGCTCCTGCAGGGACGGCCCTGGGCATGGTGACCCTGTACTGGGACAAGAGACACCCAGAAGATGCTGGCAGAGGGATCAGAAAAGGAGCCAAGGTTTCAGTTCCTGCAGCAGAGTCGCTCTTGGCTGAATGGCCTTAGATCAAGGTGCTGACACAGCTGTTTATCACCCCAATTGCATAGGAAGTGTACGGAAGTCATTTTGCCTCTTTGAATCCGTGGTAGAGCCCAGCAGTTATCTCCTGCAAAGTTAATGCTGAGAGAATGCTGGGTGACTGAGTCTGCATGACCTCTGACTCTTAATGTCTCCAGTAAAAAAGTCTCATCAGGGTTCCCAGAACACAAACCGACTATGTGTGTTGTGCCCAGCATTAAGAACTGTATCCACCGTGGGTCAAGGAGAGGGAGGCCATGCATAACTTAGGGGTAGAGGCTATAGAATAACAAGATGGAGGCCAGCCCAGGTGATACAGAGTTTGAGAACCGGGAGGGAAATACAGAGAAAAAGACAGAGAGAAGGCAAAAAGACAGGGACAAGGGAAGAAAGGGACCGTAAGGAGCTACTTCCATGCTCTTAGGCAGCTCTTGGCTCTGAAGAGTAGCAGCCATGTTGTAACCACATGGAAGACCCCCTTAGCAGGCGCTGAGGAGCATCTCATCTAATCCAAAGGATCCAGACGGTAAAGCCGCACTGCCACCTCTGTTATACAGTCGAGGTCTCACTATTGTTGAATGAGGAGGGTCAGAATATGAGTCTGCTCTTTCAGTGTGAGCTGCGTCCATCCGGGTCATCTGGACGGGAAGACCTGGCTGCTTGTGACACCATCCTCTCGGGAGCAGGTACTCAGAGCTGCTTCGAAAGTCTCCCACTGTCACAGCGGCAACAAGACACAGAGCAGGGCTGCAAGCTTCCTTTGAGAGTAATTCTTCAGGAGTCCAAGGGAGGCGAACAAAAGAGAAATTAAACACAATGCTGTGTCACGAACTTTGACCTATGTGTCAACTTAGAATTTCAAATAAAATTAGAAGATTTTTCTAATAATTATATGGGATGGCAAATAAGGTCCAGGGCAAGCACATGTGGCATAAAGTGACTAATTGTATTTTGCAAAAAGGCAACGGGTGCTGACCCTTCCAGGGATAATACTGCAGAGAAGCCAGAGAAGAGAAAAGGTTACCAGCAGTTAATGTTAAATAGTGATCCATCCGCCACACACACCCCCACCCGCTCCTCCATATTCATAGGAAACAACCACCATCCATATTCATTGCCAGAGAAAGAGTTTTAAAGTAGCGAACGGGAGCTTGGAAGGCTTCAGTTCTAATCAGAGTGCTTCCCTTGATGGCCGCCATAGGCTTTCCTGCCAAACTCAAAATTAAACTAAACTAATAAGGAAAAATGGGGGTGGGGTGCAACAGAACAGGAATAGTCTCCCTTAAGAGAGTCAAGGATGCCCGCTCGTCAGGGGTCATCAGCTGGGGGCTACTTAGCTGTGCACAAGAGCATCCTGATGCTGCTCTGGACTGGGACCCCAGCTATCCCATCAGACCCAAGATCCATCACAACTCTCTGCCTCAGTTTCCTCTGTAGTATGGCCTGACAACAGGCCCTGCCTCAGAAGAGAAAATCCAGAAAACCACACTTCCATCCATGTGCTCTGAATGGCAGTGTCTGGGCTCATGTCCTTGGCTTAGTAGTTCTGCAGGAAAACAGAGGTTAGAGTTGAGAGAGAGAGAGAGAGAGAGACAGACAGACAGACAGACAGACAGACAGACAGACAGACAGAGACAGAGAGAGACAGAGAGAGAGAAAGAGACAGAGACACAGACACAGACAGAGACAGAGACAGACAGACAGAGAGACAGAGACAGAGACACAGGCACCAAGAAAGAGAGATTTACATATGGTGGTGGAGGACACTGGAAACCCCAGACACTCACCTCATTCCATGTGGTGTCCCCCTTACCCTCTCCCCCACTCACACTGGGCCCTGAAGACATTCAGAGAGACTCAAGTTGGATTTTCTCTGCAATGAATCCCACCCCAGTAACAAGGTCAGGAAGGCAGGAAGTCCAGCAGAGCGCAGGCAGGTGCCTCACAGATTGCGATCTGAGAGCCCGAGAGCCCTCCACCGTGTCGCCTGCGCCAACCCCACCCCACCCCCACCCCCGCTCCCAGGCCCTGCGATCAAGGAGATTAAGGGTGCACTAGGCGGAAGGGCAGATTCAGAAAAGGAAATTCGGAAAGCGAAGAAACAAAAAAGAAGCCGAAATCTGCTCAGCGCGCTCAGAAGAAAAACACCAAAGGGCGCTCGCTCCGGAGCCTTGAGACACCGCGGGTCCCGCCAGGCTGGTGGCCTGAGGTTACCCCTGTCCTCCAGCCACCCTGAGTCTGCGGAAGGGGTCTGCTGTGAGCAAAGCGGAAATCTGATTAAATCGGGTTGCTTTTGGGAGAAATTGCATTTGGGAAAGTACAGGCACTCTGCCGATCTCGGGACTTGTCCAAGGGTGGCGCTGAAACTGGTGACTAGGAAACTCTTGGGGTGTGCACCCCAACCTGTGAGACCCTGTGATGCGAGATCGTATTTACAAATCCGAGTTGAGGGTGAGATCTACCTGACACCACCTCCCAGGGACCACAGGTCTCCCTGAAGGTCAAGGGTTCCCTGGCCAGCCAGGCAGAGCCTCCCAAATGATTCCCCAAGGAGAGGACCAGTAGCTGGCACTGCACTTCAGCGCTGCAGGGGGGGCGGGGGGGGCGGAGGAAGTGAGCAATTGCAGACTGACCCGCAAAGCTGACCTCGAGTCTGGCTTCCTGAACCAGTTAAAGTTCTACTGTTCTTTTGTTGTAAAGTTCTTCACAGCCAGCGAGTACGATTTTAAAAATAAAACGTGGTGATAATTAATATTAATATTGATATTAATAATAAATAACAAAATAATAAGAAATTTTTAGAAAGCACGCAAAGCAGTCTTTAAAGGGAAGCCCACGGGAGCCCCGCCCTGCTGGGAGACCTGAAGATGGCTGCACCCAGTCCTCCTGCTTCTGCTTCTCCCTCAGCTACCCCTGGGATTCTGGGTTTTCTTGAGGTTTTGTTGTTTTGTTTTCGTTTTGTTTTTAGGGCAAGACAGGAGTCTGTCCAGCAGCACGTGGCTGCCGTTGCTGCAGGCAGCTGCCCTCCTTGCTGGGCAACAGCGGAGAGCACTTGTGCTATGTGCTCTCTGGGTTTTCCTGTAATTCCCAGGGCCCTCCTACCTTGCCATAGTCTGTTGAGAATGGGCATGAACCAGATTCCTGAAGTCATATTAAAAACTCCGCTACGGTTTACAAATAGCTTTGAAGCCTGTAAGAAATTAATTTTTTAGTTACAATTTTGTTTCAGTCAAACAGGGGACGGAAATGTAACTTTCCTTTACAACCAAGGGCAGGGCCATCATACAGCTGGCCAAGCAAGCAAAAGATCTATAAATAAATGTTTCCAACTGATGCCCTCATGCAGAGGCATGGTAGATCTACCCAGGCAGAGCCTTTTTACCTTGGTGCTGACAGGAAGCTGTGTGACAGGGCCAGAAGTCAACACTGAGACTGTCCCATATACAACCAGATATAAATGTCTGTCCTGACCCCCCGGGATCCTTCAGTTACTGTGGGACAGATCAGACCGGCCAGCACTCAGCATCTTTGGGACAAATGTAATAGTGATCCAATCAGGCCTTGACCAGATTCTCGGGTACTGATGCTGCAACTTTCGTAACAGTAGAGGTTCAGTATTCTGAAGCTCACTCTCAGCCCAATCCTACAGATGATAAAATGAGATTAAAAAAGAGTAGAGGACACCGCACTTCACTCTGGCTGGGGAACCAACAGAATCGGGATGCTGTGTCTCACATGGCTCATGCTGTATCCCACTCGGGTGCTTGGGGTTCCCCCAGGTCTTCATGTTATCAGCCTTGGACTGGTGCTCCTGTTGTGTTGTGGCTCCCTTCTGGAAGCAGCAGCCACCTCCATCCACCCCCGTGGGATTTAAAAGTTGCTTTTCTGCGCCTTTAATTAAATGCACGCTTTGAGACATTCCCATCCCCAGGCCGGTCGGTAATAACTGTGCGGGGCTTTGTGGGAGGCCCCTTGGACTGGCAGTTGGAGGGCGGGTGTTACCCAGTCAGATGTGCAGGTCCAAGCAGAGGTCGTACCTCTGTGATTGTTTGAAGCTGTGCGAGATCACAGCTTCTTGCACGGAATCGTCTTCATTCCCTGGCAGCCAAGCTGCAGCGCCTCAGAAAACTTGGCCTGACATTACCCTGTTGCTGGGGATTAAGCTTCAGAAAATTTCCACGATGTTTACAGGCACCTTGTGGGAGGCAGAATAAACGAGCAAGCTCGGCAGAGAAGTTGGAGGTTTCAGTAAATGGAAAAACAGCAACAGCCACAACAACAACAACAACAAACAAACAAACAAATAAGAACAAAAGGAAAAATCAGAGAGACGCTTTTTTTATATAACAGGTTCACTATGACATTTTCACAAAGGACTTGGAAAAAAAAATAATCCTTTGCTTCGGGTGAGCAAAAGGCCAGCGATAATGTGTCCTAAATGTCTACCTTCCTCGCATTGGGTTGAGTCAGTCTTCTCAGACTAGAAAGCGATGTGTGGGAGAAGCATCCCTTTGCCACTGAAGGAAGCTAACATTGCTAGCTAGCCCCCACAGTTAAGAGCATCCACAGCGAGCAGAACCCATGACAGCTTAGCATGAATCTCCACATACATCCTAAGTAGGCTTGCTCGGGTATTGTTTCTATTGTTTTAAGCCACCTGTGCTAAAACACAGAGGCCAAAAATAGCTTCTCTTAGATGGGCCACACAAACAAAACCCCACAGGAGCAGAAACTGACAATGTTCTTCAGACCTCCAGCCTGAACAATACTCTTTAAGAAACAGTCTTCTAAGGAAGTGGTTTTCAAAATGTAACAATGCTCTCTCCCATAACTTTCACATTCAGGGCTAAAAGGGCTTGAATGGCCACCCTAAAAATTTCTTGTAAGACAGAGCCAATGCAGAAACTTTTACGGTGGGGCGGGGGTAGGGGAATATTATGTGTTTAAGTCAGATAAACTCATTTAAAAAAAAAATCCTGTCAAGTAGATCATTTGTGGCAGGCAAGTTCTGAAGATTTGCAAAGAGTCATCTGCAATCTGACTTTTTGAAATATATGATAATTTGTTTTAAAATCGGGGATTTGGCATCTGCCTCTCAGAATACAGGCAAAGACGATGATCTCAGGATGATTCTGCTGAGTAGTCCACACCTTGCTCTAAACACTATAGCAAGGAGGAATCAGAAGAGCTTTTAAAAATCAGAAACACAAAGGAGATTGGGTGGGAGACTGTCTTAGGCATAGCTAGGTTCAGCCCGCAGGAGGCAGGGGCTGTCTCAGAACACCCGCCCACGCTGGCCGGAGAGGCTGCTCCTAGCATGGTAGCTGGGCGCCCTCCTCCCCCGCAGCTGGGCGGGTTCCTACTTCTTTTAAAACTGGAATTTTGAAAACTTTCTAATAACACTAAGCATTAAGATATAGATGACAGATGATTGGATGTAGTTAAGACATTCTCTAGCTATTCTCTGTTTCCTCCATGCTAAAAGTACCTGAGCAGATGAGGATGCAGGTGATGATGGAGTGGATGGAGAGGCTGCACGCTGAGCTTTGTAAGAAGCAGAAAGTAACATGGCGGTGCTTGTGTGTGCCTCCTCTGTCCATCAAGCCTGGTCCACTGAGTGGCTGCCAGACCTCCATTTTTTCTCGAATTTCCCTTCTTTTTTGAGTCATCCGTCAGCTCCTCAGTTTGAAGCTTGTTCTTAGCTTACCCTGTCTTTCTTTGCATCTCCACTGTCCCATTTCCCTGGTTCTTCTAGACTATATCTTTGAAATTCTAGACGGCCAAGAGCCATGGCCTCCATTTTGTCTGATGATGCTCCATAGAGTCCCTTCAGCCTCAGTCTCTGTGCTGGTGCATGGGCTCAGGTTCTCCATCCTCCCTTCTTCTCCTTTTATCAGAGCTGGAGTTAGAAAACACAGCAAAGAATGTGCTGCTCTCTTCCAGGGCTGACCTTCCCTCCCTGACTTCGATCTGACCGCGTTCCCATGGAGAAACACTCGTCATCAATCAAATATCACTGAAACTTGGGGGAGAGGAGATCTGCGACTTTTTCCTTCCTGTGTCTACTCGCAAAGTGTAAACCTGTCCTCTTGGCTCTGACCTCTACCAGATGCGTACTGATAACAGCAATGACGTCACTGGCGAGACAGTGACATCATCAGTGAGACAATGACGTCATTGGCGAGCGAGCAAGGACGTTAACTGAATTAAGTCCCCTAAGCACTGGGCCTGTCCAGGCCGGATCGGACAGCTGTGCAAACATCGCAAAGGATTTACTCACGGGTGGATCGCTGCTCTCCTAGGAAAGAGTGAGGTTAGGTGGAAAGGGAGCTTGCAGCATAAAACTCTTGCTTTGCCACTCACAAATATTTCAGCAAAGGACCATTGTGTTTCCCTTTCCCAGGAGCCTTCGTGGACTCGATAAAAGTCTGGAACCAAGCCTTAATTAATAAGACTGTTTTTAAGGAATTAGCAGGAGCTGGGGGTGCAGCTCCCGTTGCTGATCGTCTCGTGTGTGACTCCTGGACTCCATTCCCAGTGCCTCAAATGAGAGAAAACCGCACACTCGGTACAGGTCACACTTCAGAATGGACACTGCCGCCTCTGTTTAAATGATTTGGGAGATGGCTGGATGTGCCCCGCGTTGGGACTTCACCTTGAGGTGCAGCTTCTGTGATGTTCAGCTGTCAAAGTTTATTTTCACAATGTGGACAAGGATCTGTTTTCTTGGGGCAATAAAACCAATGTCTCACTGATGATGGCGACGGCGGACGAGCTGCGGCTCACCATCCCCAGATCTCTTCTTTAAACAGTTGGCCCTCTCTTGCCCGAACGTTTACCCAGCAAGTTGATCACGATTTGACATGTACGCAATTTAGGAAGACTGATTTCATTGTACAATTAAAAAGAGAGAGAGAGAGAAAATAAAAAAATTCTTGAATATCAATTGTCAAATAATGATTGTTCTGCTGAGGAGTTTTGATGTTCTGGGAGTAGCCTTATCAATTTAACTCCATAAGCCTGCAAAATGTTCAAAGTAAAATAAGATGCTTGGCCCTGAAAGGAGACGATGCAGACGAGGGTCTGACAGGAGCTTGGTGGGAAAGAGCATGCAGGAAACACAGGTCCTTCCCTTTATCGACACCAGATAATTTAATTGATTTGTCTTCTATGCATAAAAAGTGATGAAGGGGTGGTATCAGATGAGAAATTTAATATTTGTTGAGTGTCTGCTACGAGCCTTCAGAATGAAACATTTCCCTGTTTCCTAGACATTTAACAAACTGGTAGCCGTATCCCTAGAACACACTAAGAAACAAATATTAGCACAGAGAGGTTAAGTTACTCCTTGTAGGTCACTCAGCATTTGGTAAGTGGGTTACTCACATACATTAACCATCATCTTTCCTCTCCACCTCAAATTGCTTCTTGCCTTAAATCACCCTTCCCCGACCTGGCAATAGTTCATTACCCAAGGTCAGCAGGATCCTGTGGACCCAGAGAGTGAGTTGTCTCCGGAGCCTCAAGACAAGCTCTAGCAGTCCACGGTCTGTGCTTCTTAAAGACATCTCTCTTCTGTGCATGCTAATGTCTAAAGCTCCCGAATAATGGGGCAGGAAAGCGCAAAGCCTACGGGTAACCCCAAATCAGGGGTCCTTGAGGGCCTGTGCCTCTGGGTGGCACACAGCCTGCTAACGCAGCAGCCCTCGCCCCCCCCCAGCACCACCCACACCCAAGTGCTTCCCTGACAGTCCTTCCTCTTCCTTCCCTCCCCCAAACACAATGGAAAGTTAATTGAGTGTTTTATGCCTTCGAAATATCAAAGAAATGAAAAGAAGGCAGGTTTCAACCATATTTCAATAATACGTGCATTAATTTTTACCTTTTACTGACATTTGCACTAATTTCCTTAAATGCTCTCTCGGGCTCTTTTTTGATCTGTCTGGCTTTGTTGGGCTCGTGATAAAGGCTTACTTCAAATGCAAAAAGATTAACTCTCTTTTCCTTCGTAGAACAATTACGGATTGTATGATGTCTCCATCATGAAAGAGAACCTGGACAGACAGGAAGAGTCACGAGAGTTTGTTATAAAAGTGGCAGTAATAATTCTAATTACTTTACTCTAAAAGATATCAAAATTGCCCCCCCCCAAATGCATAGTGATGTTCAGAAATTGTTGTGGGTTTTTTTTTTTTTAAAAGGAAGCAATGTGTTTAATTTGATTTGGGTCATTGTCTTAATAGTCTCCCCGTACGTCCACATTTCCTAAAGCCCTGGCTGGCTTATGAAGTCGTAGGGAACACAGAATGGCTTCCCTGCACAACATTCACAGTGAGCTAGAAATGATAACTCCACGTACTATTTGTAGCTCACTATTTAAAGCCCAGGAAAAACAAAGAATAAAATCCTTTAATTTTGTCAAACGGGTGCAATATTTAAATTCAGCAGCGACTACAGTTCAAAAGACCAGATGTTCTCTTGTGTGTGTGTGTGTATAGATGTATATATGCACAATAGTTTACCAGTGGCAAAAAAAAAAATCAAAGCACATTGTTGAATTTGGTATTTCTATACAGCACATACACACACACACACACACACACACACACACACACTCACACACACTCACACAAAATCTGGAGATTGTATTATATTAAATTAATTCTAATTTTATTAAAGCCAGAGAGAGAAAGACACAGAAATAAATGGAGAGACGGCCATATTAATCTTATACTAAATTAAGTCCAAGAATAAGAGACAACATTGACCTGAGAATGAAAAGCTACTGCTCTAATGCATTCGGGTTAACGGGGAGAAGCCAGGGCGGTTTGACCCATTGTCCGTCTATTTCAAGATGAACATTTGTTAAATTCTAATGAAAAAAATGCTGCACTTAAACTCTGGCAAGGAGACAATTCTGCCTCCTGCTAACCCT
>NW_022196912.1:120042194-120063041 GCF_008632895.1 Mastomys coucha | reverse complement strand
TAAAAAGTGAAAGATAGAAAAAATGAAAAAGCTTCACTTCGAGGAATAAGCATTTTTAAAAACAGTCTTCTAGGGGGAGCCATGTGGTGATAAAATTAGATGTTCAAGAAAAATTGCCCAAAACTAAGAAGCCCTGATTTTTAATTATTTGCATGCAGTCAGGTGGGACTTGGTATAGTCCCAACGATGTAAGACTTTGCTGACAGTAAATATATTAATTTTTTTTAAAAGGCCCTTTTACTGAAAGCTACTCACCCAGGACAGAGTGTTCTGCCACACAGCAAGGCAGGGGAAAGCTGCAGATTCTTAGATGTCTATTTGTCTGATTCTCTGCTCACGTACATAAATGTGGAAAAGGTTACCAGGAAAAGAGTAATGTAAACATAGTACACAGAGAGTGGAAAGTCTGCCTTGCTTAATGCTATCCAGATTCAGTTTAACTAAGGGCTCTGTTCCTCACTGAGGAGACGAAAAGACTGAAAGGAAGGGAGGGAGAGAGAGAAGGAAGAGGGAAGGAAAGGAGGAAGGAAGGAAGGAAGGAAGGGAGGGAGGGAGGGAGGAAAGAAGGAAGAAAGGAAGAAAGGGAGAAGGAAGAAAAAAGGAAGGAAGGGGAAAAGGAAGGAAGGAGGGGAAGGGAAAGGAGGAAGGAATTGTTGGAGGAAAGAGGAAAGGAAGAAGGAAGGAGGAAGGAAGGAAAGAAGGAAGGAAGGAATTGTTGGAGGAAAGAGGGAAGGAAGAAGGAAGGAGGAAGGAAGGAAGGAAGGAAGGAATTGTTGGAGGAAAGAGGGAAAGAATAAGGAAGGAGGAAGGAAGGAAGGAAGGAAGGAATTGTTGGAGGAAAGAGGGAAGGAAAAAGGAAGAAGGAAGGAAGCAAGAAGGAAGAAAGGAAGGAAGGAAGGAAGGAAGGAAGGAAGGAAAAAAGAAAGGAAGAGGAAAGGAAGGAAGGAGGGGGAAGGGAGGAGGGGAGGAAAGAAAGGAGGGGAGTAGGAGGGGAAGGGAAGGGAGGGAGGGAAGAAGGAAGGGAGAGAAAGAAGGAAGTAGAGAGGGAGGAAAGAGGAAAGAGCATTCACCTCTGTCTGAGGTAGCTCTTTAAATGAGAACAGAGCAAGACTGCCCCACTGCTCCCAGGAACATGGAGCAGACAGGTGCAGGAGCTGGTGTGTGACCTGCCGACTAGCATACCTGGTGTCCCCCTTTTGTCAATCTATGGAGAACCAGCTCTATACAGGCACTTTTTCACCTGCCACTTGGGTTCTGGGATGCTGGTCCCATGTCCCTGGATGCCCTGCAGGGACAGGTGACATGCCAGCACACTGCAGGTGGGTGTGCATCTCAGAAACACCATCCAGGAAAACCAGGCCTGTGCATCTTTGTTGACAGCTGGGCTGTGTCTTACATGCTGGGAACCTGAGAGAGTCAGTATATACTCACTCGTTAAATAAACATGTACAGTGCAGAGAAGTAGGTGCCATAGCCAACATCCGCTCTGAAGAGAACTCTCTAGAACTGTAGCATTTATGAAATGACAGCCACCCTCTCTGGGCTGGGTGACAGGAAGTTCCTTGCAGAAACCATTTCAGAATCTCAGCAAAACTGAGAACAAACCGACCTCCCCTCCCCCCAGGCTCCTGAAGTGCCTGCCACCTGACTGTCCCCGAGACGAGACGACCCTGAGAGCTCTGGGGTCACACCTCCTGGCTCCGCCCGTGCCCAGACTGAGTAGCTTCTCCATCAGCATGCCCGCTCACAGAAGCACACTCTTCCATTAGCAGTTTGTGCTTGGTGGGAAAGAAGGCAGGAGAATTAGTCCTTGCCAAAACGGCAAATGTGACGCTCCACAAGCAAGACACTGTCAGGAGCAGTTGCTAATTTATTTTAAGTGCCCCCTGAGTTTTTAATTTATCTGGAAAATAAATAGATAAATCTGAGACTCTCCCTGCCAACCCAGTCCAGCCCTGGGTCTGCAGTGGCAGTGGGGGTTGCGGGGTAACAGCGACTGCCTCAGGAGAGAGGTGTCACAATGTTCAGCCAACGAGACAGGGCGGGTGAGCCCTCATTCAGGCTCCATTAGAAGTGGATATATATCGAATTCATAAAGAGCTGACCTTTCATGTTCCTAAATTGGCTCGAGACACACATATGGAAAGGGAAAAAAAATCTTTTTTTCTTTCTTGAGATAGTCTGCAATTCCAAACAGTACTGCAGGTTTCTCCAAGCCCAGGTTCCACAGGAAGCTTGGAATGCAATCGGTCTAGTTTAGAAACTCGTTACCCGGAGTGAGGAGCCCAACGAATATTATCGTTTCATAAATATGCAGATTTTGTTTATTTAAACATTTTTTATGACACTTTGTGTTTTCCTAAATTGGGTCATCATTTTAATATAATTGGAATCTGATATGTGTCCTGTTTTCTTTGAAAGCCATCTGGTTCGTTTTCGACTTTCAAAAACCAAATTATTTGTGGCAATATTGGGCCTTGTGGTGGCTCCTTATGAACCAAAACGTAGCTGGAGAGCATCGAGTCCCGGAAGTCCAAGGCGGTGCTCGGAGGCCTCCTTGCTTCCCACCTGCATGCAGACAGGCAGTTAGGAAGGCCTGCATGCCATGAAGATCTCTCAAACCCCAAGATCCACAAGCTTCACATGAGGAGAAGGTTGAGTGGGTCCCTCGGGCACCATCTTGGAAGGAATGTTGATGATCAGTAGCTACCTGTCTGGTTAAGATGGCAGAGCCACAGGATAGCCAGATCCTGTCCCTGGGTGCAGGACACCTGTATGATCTACGTGCCTGTCACAGCACTGAGTACTAACTAGCTGGTGCTAAAGGCGCCACTGCTGACAATGCAGATTCCAGAAAGAAATCAAATACAGTGAATGGCATGTGACCGCTAACAAAGTCTCCACAGCTGGGTGGCTGAAAAAAAATGTATACACACATACACACACACATGCACACACACAGACACACACAGAGACACGCCAACACATACACATGTACATACATACAGACACACACAGAGATACACCTACACAACCTACACACATGCACATGCATATACATGTGCTATTTGTGTCTCTCTGTCTCTCTGTGTCTCTCTGTGTATGTCTCTCTCTGTGTCTGTCTGTGTCTGTCTGTCTGTCTCTCTCTCTCTGTGTCTGTCTGTCTGTCTGTCTGTCTCTGTCTGTCTGTCTCTGTCTCTGTCTGTCTCTGTCTGTCTCTGTCTCTCTCTGTCTCTCTCTCTCTGTCTCTGTCTGTCTGTCTCTGTCTGTCTGTCTCTGTCTGTCTCTGTCTCTGTCTCTCTCTCTCTCTCTCTCTCTCTCTCTCTCTCTCTCTCAGTCTCTGGTAACCTGGCCTGCCCCCAGGGGAGCAAGCTAGATACAGACTCACCTGCTGCCTAACCTAGCCAGTGCTTTCCCAAGCTATGCTATGGCCTCATGCTCAGGTTGCAGCACTGGGTCAGCCCCTTCGACACAGGACAAATGGAGCACAGGGGTGGGGCTAGGGAGTCATGAGAGGAATGGCGGCTCTGGCAGAAGAGCTCCAGTTTCCATTAAAAGCTCGACACTGGGAAGAAGCCCACAAGCTGAAGCTAACTCCTGCTCATCACCAGAGCTGTGGTCTGGCCTGCCGTCCACTGGCCAGGCACATGCATCCCAGAATAGCTGAAAATGCCACCTAACACGTTTGTAGATGAAAACGTCGTATGACAATTTCAGAAGGTTGACACCACTAGAAAGCTAAAACCCCACTCAGTAGGCCAGTGGGTGGCTCGCATCCATGTTCATCTTACGTAGAGCTGTGGTGGAAAAGAAGCTGACTGCTCCTTCCAAAGTCTGCCGGTAAAAACTTAAAAGTAAGAGGCTGGAGAGATGCTCTAACTGAGGTGAAGGAAGAACACGTCAGCTCTGGCAGAGAACCCAGTTACAGTTCCCAGCAACTCCCATAAGAGGTCATTAACATCTGTAACTCCAATAGATGCCCTCCGCTTGCCTCAACCGGATTCCAGGCCAGCACATGGTACACATACACCCATGCAAGTCAAAACACACACACACATAAAATAAGAATAAATAAATACATCATGTGTGTGTGTGTGTGTGTGCATGTAAAGAAACTTAGAATAGATTTCATTCATTCATTCATTCATTCATTCATTAAAACAGATGTGGTGGCAAGTACTTAACAGCAGTACTTAAGAGGCTGAGGCAGGGGTTAGGGCTAAGGCTAGGGTTAGGGTTAGGATGAAGGTATGGGCTTAAGAGTTGGAGGCTAGCCTGTGCTGTTTAATAAAATCCTGTTTTAAAAGACCCAAAACAAATGAAAATAAAATTCTAATACATGTATTATTCCTTTGACTAGAAAGTGCCTACTCAGCCCACCCTCCTTGCATAGAGGCCAATGCATTTCTTACATCCACCCTCACTTGGCTCCAGAGTAGGTCAGAGGCCTCTCACTATTTGTAGGTAAGATTCTTGCTCTCAGCCTTCGTTGCTCACTTGGAAATGACACCAGCATCAGCGGCTTCCTTAAGGGTCATGCTCAGGATGACAGGAAAAGACAGAAGCTTTTGAACAGCGGGATACACCCCACTTCTGACTGACAGAGGACACAGTGCGAGCTTCCTAAAGGATGCTAGTGTCTCCCGCTGAGCCAAACTCTGCCCTGGGTGCTGGAAAACAGCCACGGGTGACATAGAAGCAACTTGAGAAGCTGTGGCAGAAGGACTGCCAAGGCTGCAGTGTGAGTTCAAGACAATCCTTAGCAACTTGGCAACCTTCTGTGTCTCAAAATAAAAACAAAATAAAGAAGGGAATGGAGAGATATGCCTGTGACTCTCGTAACTTCAACACCCACTTCCGGCACCACGGACTCAGACAGACGCGCGCGCGCACACACACAGTATTAAGAAGACTACGGGAATAACTTAGAGGACTTGCCTAGTTTTAGTAAAACACTGTGCTGCAACATCTCAGTGCCTTAGGAAAGCCCACTGTTATGCACAGGTCTTTCTGCATGTATATGTGAGGATATAATTACATATATTATTAAGATGCTGCTAACTACCATCTGTAAAATAGAGCAAGGATAGAATGGTGGGGCAGCTGGGACCTTTGAGAGAGAAAGGGTTGAAGCTTCTGAGAGAAGGGAGCCCAGGGAGAGAGGACCTCAGACATGCAGAGTCACAGTTAGGACACTGGTATGTCTCCTTCCTCCATTCCTGGTCAATGCTGGTGACTTAAAGTCAGAACTGGAGCTCTGCTCTATTAGGGTAGTAAGTGCTCCCAAGCACAGAAGGAAATCCAGGCCTGAACTACAGGTTCACTTTTCACCACCGTCATCAGCACCAGGAGCCACACACTCCATTGTGGATTCTAATTGTGGTGTGTGTGTGTGTGTCTGTCTGTGTGTGTGTGTGTGTGTCTGTGTGTGTGTGTGTGTGTCTGTGTCTGTGTATCTGTGTGCATGTGCAAATGCATGTGTATGTTCAGGTGTTTGTGTGTGTGTGTGTGTGTGTGTGTGTGCATATATGGGTATATGTGTTTGTGTGAGCATGTGAATATATTTGTATGTATGTATGTGTATGTGTGTATGAGAGAGAGAGAGCATGTGAGTGTGTATGTGTGTGTGAGCATGTACACCCTCCATGTAAACATGTGGATAAAAACAACCCTCAGGAATCTGGTCTCTGCCCCTGCTGTGGTGTCCTGAGAGCAAACTGCAGACCGTGGGTTTGCACCGCAAGCCTCTTTCCCCTCAGCCATGTCGCTGACTCTCAGCTGTGGATTCTAGGTCAGAGCTCTATTTACACAGAAATCAGGCCAAGAGGATCCTGGGAGTTACTTTCCCTGTGGCCCAGTGGACATCTCAGAATTGTATGATTTGTGATCTTTCGTGCTTTCCTAGGAGCGCTTTCTATAACCTTCATTTCTCAGAATGAGTCTGTGTCGTCATCGTTGTCACAGATCAGGCACATTCTGTATAACCTGAGAGTTTCAGGAGACATGGATTCCATTCGGAATCTGTCCTTGTGACACCTTCTTGGGCATCGTATCCAAACAAACACATACAGGCAAATGCGGACGTCTGTGCATTGACACACATGTGTGTGTACCGAGCAGCCATCAGACCAGATGTCTGTGCATTGACATGCCTGTGTGTGCACAGAGCACCCATCAGAGGCCTTTCTTTGTATCCCTAAGTGATACACACCAGAGGATCCCATGATTACATATCTAAAGGGGAGGAGCAAAGCCTTTGCCTGTCACTCAGTCCTGTACCAGTTGTACTGTTATTTGCCTGACCAAACATTGTAAGAGTGAAGGTTGATGTGGCCTTACAATTGCAGAGAGTTTCCGCCCATCATGGCAAGAGTCAGCTTATGGTGACAGGAGCAGGCAGCATCTGGGTTCAGTGGCAGTCCACCAGGAAGCAGAAAGCATGACCAAACCAGGAAGGTTACAACCTTCAAGCATACACCCCTACTGGCCTCTCCACCCTACATTGTCTTTAAAATAGCAACCCAAGCTGGAGACAGAGTATGTAAAATATGAGCCTCTAGGGAGATTTCAGATCTGAAATGTAACCAATGGTGACCCAGGCCCTCTCAAAGGTGATACGAAGCCTGGACTTTTAGGATGTTTGCTCCTAAAAGCTGGTGCTGAATAGAAGGTGTAGGGGCTAGGGAGACTTCTCGATCTTCAATCTGCTTGTTAGATATGCATGAGAACCTGAGTTTGATCCCCAGAAGCTACATGATAAAACTGAGTGTGGCAGTATGCACCTGTCACCCCCAGTGCTGGAGAGGATGAGGTGGGGAACCTTGGGACTTGCTAGCTAAACTGATGAACTCTGTATTCAACAAGAGACCTGCCTCAAAAACTAAGTGTTGCCAGATATTTGATCACACCGTGAACCCAGAGGTTGTGTTATTTTCTGAAAATGCCTGCTTCTAGTTATGGTGCGGCACATCATAGACCTTCTCTCTAGCTGAAATATAGATTTGACAGGATAGGATATACCCAACTCCCACAAGAGAGGAAAGGAAAGCTACTTAAGGGGCAGTGTAGAGAGAAAGAGGAAGCAGTTTTACTGGGAGAGTTTTACAGAGACAGGTTGAAGAGAGAACAAGCCAGACACAGGTGAAGACAGAACGAGCCAGAGAATGAGAAGGAGCCAGAAGATTAGAACAGATTGCCAGAGTTATTAAAGAGGCCAAGCAGAGCAATTCAGAAGCAGTGAGAGAAAGAAGCCAGATTGGATCAGTCGGCTTGGAGAGGAGTTTTGAGCCAGAACAGCTGAGTTGAATCAACCTGCCAGAGATCAAAAGGAACTAGGAAAGGGCGAGCTTATTCAGCAGTAGGTCTCAGAGGCTGAAAATGCTGTGGGCCTAGATTGTAGGGAGTCGAGAAGCTTCCAGGACTAGGCAAAGGTTAGCAGACAACAGCAGTGAGCCTCTGGAGGACAATTACATCAGACTAGTAAAAGTTACTTTTTACAACTAAGGTGAAGAGCAATTGAAGAAGATGCCCAACTTCAACCTCTGTCCAATGTATGCATGTGTATACATGTCACCCAGATGTGAACACACACAATAGATAGATGACAGACAGACAGACAGACAGACAGATAAATGATGGGTAGATGGATGGATGGATGGATGGATGGATGGGTGGATGGGTGGGTGGGGGTGAGTGGGTGGGAGGGTGGATAGACAGACAGACAGACAGACAGAAGCTTGCCTGAGAGAGAGTTCACCAGGCTTCAGCAGCTGTTCTGTCTCTTAGGAAAAAAGAGATGGCATGTGATCACTGGGGCAATGGCCAAGAGGCATCTGCTGTTGATTCTACTCAGTCAGGATCATAGACACACCTTAGTCAGTAACTCCTTCAACCTCCCTGCCCTTTGATACCAGCAACCCCAGACTACTGTATACATGGGAAGCCTGGATTTCAGGTACCTCAACATTTCAGGGTAAAATGTATCCATTAGGAGATGGGCTCTGCAGTCAGAAGGACTTTGAATTTCATCTTGTGGGGTTTCCACCTCTTCATCTACGCACGTGGTTTAAATTCATTATTTCCACTGTAGAGCTGGTATAATAATAATAATATAATAATAGTAGTTCCTGTTATTGTAGTGCTTCTCAAACTCCTAATGTTGCGACCCTTTAATACAATAGTTCATGTTGTGGTGACCCCCTCCCAACTGTTGTAACATGACTTTTTTGGCTACTTCATAGCAGTAACTTTGCTACTGTTATGAATCACAATATAAATATTTTTGGAGGTAGAAGTTCGTCAGGGGGTCGAGACCCACAGATTGAGAACCACTGCCTTATTGGGACCACGCCTACCTTCCTGGGATTGGTTGCCGGCCTAGCATGTACCCCTCTCTCCAACCTCACCAAATGACCTTGCAAGGACAAGAATGTTCCCAGTCTCGCTTCCCCAAACATCCCTTGCAGACAGTCACGCCCAAAGAACTTTAGATGACGTCATCTGGTGACGTTTCGGGTGCGGGGTTAAGGGGGCGGATAAAACTTTTTCAAAGGTGCATCTGCTCTGAGAGGCTTGCATTTGCACTAATTACTCTTCTGCTGCCTGAATGTTGGCATGATGGCCAGGGATACAACGAGCCCCTTGTAGCCGGCGAGGAAGCCTCGAGAGTAGAAGCGATACAGTAAGGATTACAGAGCAGAAAGCAGGAAGCAATCTGAGCAACCGTGTCAACCCGCATCCGCGTGGCCGCTTTGTATGCGCACAGCACAAGAGAAAAGCGTCGTCTAGACTGTCTAAGCCGCTGGTATTTTGGGTTACCGACAGCTGAGCACAGCTCCCTCTGATATGTCACCTTCTGGGTTTTTTGAAATAATTCCCCCCACCCCCAAAAGTATGTTCATACCTATGTTTACACACCCCATGAGTTTGAAGGAATTGTTGCGGTTAGTAGATGTTCAGACACCCATACAATCTCTATCTAAAGAGACTTACTAATAGTTCCTTTTAGGTAAGATCAGTGAGAAAGGCCTCGCTCCAGGATTCACAACAGAGGTCTGTGCCCGGTAGGCCTTGACACCAACTGTCCCCAGGGCGCTAGATTCCTGGTCCGATAGTTTCACCTTCATTTCTCCCCTACCCAAAAAGAAAAAAGAAGGAGTCAGGATGGGGGGGAATGGTAATTAAAAGTCTCCTGGAGTTGAGTGGAGTTTTCTACAGGACAGTGGTGTGTGGATTGTTGAACTGAGAGCCCTGATCTCCATTTGGAGCTATGGAGCTGTGTCCTGTAATGGTCACCAAAGTGAGAGCCTGTTTCTGTGACAGGCATGCAAGCACACATCAGAGGGGAAGGGGACACGTGTGGATTTAGACCACTCTCATTTAGGGATCCCTTATTATGTTATTATTATTATTGTTGTTGTTAGTGCGGTGTGTGTGTGTGTGTATGTGTGTGTGTGGTATGTGTGTGTGTATGCATGTGTAAGAGCTCATGATAGAAAGCAGTTGCCTATTTCCGTCCCTCAGATGTCCTTAATATCAATATGCTGTTGGTTCCTTCTCATACCTACGAGTGTTTCTTGGGCACCTCCCACAGGCCAGGCAGTGCAGTGGCACCTGTCTTACCTCGGCTAACCACAGTGTCCTGCCCTTTTCTGTTCACCTGCATGGATTTTGTAAAGAGAACGTATAGCACTGTCCTAAGGGAAAAGCCACAGCCTTGCTGACAAACGAGAGTGAAAATGAATAGAGGTTAAAGTCGCCGCCATCTTACAAGATACCCTCTCTCGAGGCCGGTTCCCAGCCTAGGACACCCCTCTTCCATATTCATCACGGAAGTACATACAGCAGGTGCTGGAGATGCAGTAGATGCCTGCCGAACCCACAGAAATTCTTGCTCATTCAGGAACATTAAAAGTGAGGAAAGAGGTGACCAAGAAATAGCACATCTACTCCCTGCTCCTGGTATCCTCCTCCAGGTGGCCCCTGAGAATGAGCTCCAGCCACCTTTAGGGAAGACCCAACAGCAGACCCTCGCCTTCATATTGTTGTGGGTTTTACTGTAACACAGCTCCATCCTAGAGCCTTAACTGTGGTGACTTCCACTGACTAATTAGAGAGTGACCCTGGAAGGTCAGAGAAGACACAGGATTATTTCTGTGGAGGAAGAGGACTATAAACCTGAACTTTCCTAACAAGGCCAGTGGGGGTGGCGAGACTTGAACTCAGATCTGCTTGACCCAGCTCCGCTCCACGGTATCTTCTCATTTGTTGCTCTCGGTTCATTGTGTCAGGGTGAGCTTGATTGGCTAGACGGGCCTTTTTGTATTTCCTCCAGAGAAATTCAATTCTTGCCATACAGTAGAAAGCATAGCCCTCTCAAGAGTCCCTGAGGAGCTGTGGAGATGGCTCGGTGAGTGAGAGAGCTTGCGGCACGAGAATGAGGTTCTGAGTTCAAATCCCACATGGCATCTACTACATCTCCAGCACCTGCTGTATGTGTGTGTCTGTGGAGACCTGTATTCCCACGGAGAGGGAAGATGCCTGGGGCTGCTGACCAATGAGCCCAGAAAAGCTCAGGGAGCACCCTCAGGGGACACGGTGGGAAGAGACAGGTGAGGATCATGGCCATCTCCTCTGCCCTTCATTCGAGTGCACAGGCATAAACTCATATACACACAGGGACACGTTCCCCTCCCCCAACACACAGAGAGAACTGAAAGCCATTGTCCTCCATTGTCAGCGAGGCCTCCTCCAAAGGCCGGCACTGCAACCACATTTCCACACATCTTTGGGGCACCTGAGTTCATCTGTCAGACATTCCAGAAAAAGGAACCGGAAGAGGGCTCAGGACAGAAAGGGTTAAACATTTTATTATTCTTGCCGCATTTGTAGTAAATTGTGTAATAGTTTTCACGTCTTAATTACTTAAATTTTATATTGAGCCATAGTGATAATATCTCTCCCTTTGTCTCCACACAGTTGTGTTTTATAATGGCTTTTATTAGAACCTACATGAATGGAATTTCAAATGAACACTTCATTTCTGTTACTCGTAGGGTATAGAAAAGAGAACATGCCTCTGATGTTTGGCATGAAAAGTGTCTCCCTTTGTGTTTGATGACACGAGTGAGTTATATTAGGTGGGGGACATGTTTGGAGCAGAATGTAAACTCTGGGGGGGGGTGGACTTCAAGCCCCTTTTTAAAATCTGCTTTTAGTAACTTCACCAGTAAGGAAGGGTGGCAAGTGTTCTGTGGATCCAGATAAACTCCCCCACAAGAATCACCTGACTGTCGTGAAATACAAGTGGTATTTCCTTTTCCACCTGAGATTTTCCTGTAGAAAAATTTGGACGTGGTCTTCATTTCACGTTGAGAGCTGCCAGAAATAAGTGTCAAATTACAATATTCTGTCTGTCTCTTCTGCTAGTGCAGGAACTACATTTTTTTCTTAAAAATCCAAAAGTTCATTTTTTATGCAACAAATGCCACAAATGCTGCCCCCACTCCGGTTCTTCTGAAAGCCTGTGAACCCTGAGCAAGGAGTTTGCAAAGCCAACCAGAAGCTTGCATTCAAAGAGCTGTCTTGGGAGACTCAGAGCAGAGCTGGAAGTGGCTTGTTGCTGTTTGGGTTTTGTTTTTTGTTTTTTTGTTTTTTTTTTCAAAGCCAGCATAGTAAAATCTATAAATCAAAAAGTCTCTTGCATATAAAAGCTCAAATACAGAAGGGGGAAAAAAACTCAACAAAAGACGCGGTGGGTACTTGCTAGTGAAGGCAAGGGAAATAAATGTGAAGAAATATTAGAAATGCATATTTAATACTGTTGTGTTTATTGTTTCATTTATAAAAGTCAACCAGCTAGAAACTGTGAATGAATAAACTCTCCTCTGGTGTAAGTTAGAGAGAGAGAAAAGGGGGAAGGTGCGTGTTAACTCTTCATACTCTGAAGGCAGCTCTCCCAGACAGCGGGCGAGTCCTCATAACACTGATGCTCTTCCGGCTGCTCCAAAACCAGAGGAAGGCCACAGCCAAGGCTTCATAGTTCCTTTGTGTCCCAGCTCTGTGAACAGCACATCCCCACCCCCCAAACACCGAATCTTCCTAATAGTCCAGACTTGCTCCCTTGTGACCTTGCTGGACCTCCCTGGGAATAGCTGCCGGATCCCTGTTTTGTCTCTTGATGGAAGACTAAGATTCTCAGGCCAGCGTGGCTCCAGATCCCAAGCAACTCTGTCCCTCCACGCCAGACAGTCTCTTGCAGGGAAAGACCTTGTGTTAGCTTCTCTACCAGCACCCAGTCCTTTGGTATCTTGTACTGAAACCTTAAAGCCAGTACTAGCATGGAGGAGCAGACCTGGCAGATGGAAGGTCCCCTGGTTTAGTGTGGGGGTGGGGGGAACAGGTTTCACAGGCTCACACCAAAACCAACAGCCTTACCCTTTAAGAAGAGACATGCTATCAGCCCTCACGAAGCCCACCCTTAAGATACTTGAAATTCGGGGGCTGGAGAGATGGTTCAGCGGTTAAGTGCACCGACTGTTCTTCCGAAGGTACTGAGTTCAAATCCCAGCAACCACATGGTGGCTTACAACCATCTGTAACAAGAGATCTGACTTCCTCTTCTGGAGAGTCTGAAGACAGCTACATTGTATACATATAATAAATAAATAAATCTTAAAAAAAAAAGATACTTGAAATTCTAATTCAGTGAATCATGGAGCAGGTCATAGGCTATTGGAAGGGGATGACTGCTGGGCTCTTTGTGGTCATCACAGAAGAGACTCAAAGGACTGAAGTGGTAGGTAAAGCAGAGGTGAGAGGGTGGGGCACACAGACTTCTGAAAAAAGCTGCATTCTTACCCATGAGTCACCTCTTTCTAAGCAGGGAGATGGTCCCATTGATATAGTGCTTGCCTTGTGAGCATGAGGACCCCATGTTTGATCTCCAGAACCCATGGGAAGGAATGGGCCTGGGGCATGCACTGTAATCCAGCTTTGAGAAAATGGACACAGGAAACCCCTTGGCTTGCTGGCCAATCAGCCCAGCCCATTTGATGAAATCCAGTTAGGGAAGAGACTGGGCCTCAAAAGAAAGGTGTGTGGAGGTCATAAGACCTAAGGTTGTCCTCTGGTCTCCACACACACACACACACACACACACAGACACAGACACACACACACTCATACACGCAGTTACCTCATTCATAAAAAATAATATTTCATATGGAGAGAAAGAAAGGAAGAAAGGAAGGAAGCCCGGAAGAGAGAAAGAAATGAAGAAAGATTAAAAAAATAAACGGGAAAGTGGGGAGGGGGTGCCTACAAACATCAGTCTGTCTTCTTTACGAGACTGCTTCCATGACTTTTCAGTTACCAGCTGAAATCTATTTCCAGATGTTGGCTCTTTTGCTAATCTTTGATTCCCTTTACCCTGACCATTCCTTTCTCCAATGCCAACAGCCTCCAAGATGGTGGTCCCACAGATCATGGTCCCTCTGGCTCCATGCTCCCTCCTCCTCTCTGCAGAAGCCTGGAGGCACCCAGGGCGATGGGTGGGGTGGGAGTGGGGGTAGGACTCATCTACTCTTACATTCCACTCCTTCTGATCACACCCTGGACCAAACTGCCCCCCTCAGACCACTTCCCTTTCTCCTGCTTACTAACATGTCCACGCCATCACTCGACATAAAGGGCTTCTTCAGGAACTCCTTCACCACCTCTCTTGTTTAAGTGCTCCATACTCTGAATGGAGATCTGGAGAAGCAGGGACAGATTTTGATAGTTTATGAAGCCTCGCCTTTTCTGCCTCCCCGTGGATATGAGCAGGCCCTGTACACTGAAGTAACAAAGCATCTGCTTCCCCCACGTTTTGCTTGTGAACTTTTAGCATCGGATGTGAATCATTCTTAAAATCCCACTGTGGGGAGGTATTCATCTCTTGTCAGTGCCACAGACATGTACTCCATGGTACCTAGTGCTTTCAGTAGGAGCAGAGTTTTCATGACTGCCTGAAATAAGTGTCCAAAAGCGGCAGGGGCAGGGGAAGAACCCCACTTCTGATAGTCCATTTATCAGTTCTCACAGTTCTTCTGAGGAAAGAAAGAAAAAGGTGCCCCAGTTCATTATCAAGATCCAATATCTGCACATCTAAGGAGTATAAGGCCTGGGGGCTATTGGCTCAGTGTTGCCCTCTTAGGTTCTTCTGGTGGAGTCTGTTGTTTAGCAAACAGATCTCTCAAAGAAACCCACAGGGGATATCTGCTTTCAGTGGGGTGACAACCATGGGTGCTCCTTAAACACACACCCTGTTTGACTCCAGGCAGATGTTGGGTTCCAGTCATGGACAGGGAAGATGCTGCTTCTTCTCCTGGGACATCCACAGTCCTGCTGTGCTGGCTCATGGCCAATGCAGGTCCACTCTGTGTCGGAGTCCATTCTGCACATCTCTCTGCCACTCCCATCGTCTGCAAATGGCACACAGATTTCCCATAGGAGTTTGGGTTGGAAGGTGGGTCGACTGAGGGTCTCTTCTGTCTTCTGGCCAAATTGTCAGAACTTTTGGATCCATGAGGGATCAGATAACCAGTGGAATGACACAAAAATGAAAGTTGTCAAATGATACCCTCCAACAGAGAAGTTTCCTACAACTGAATCCCAACCCTAACTAATATTCATGGCCCTTCAAAGCCCGTGCTGTGGGTTGATGAGATGGCTCAGCCAGGGAAGTGTTTGCCTTGCTGGCATGAGGACCTGAATTTGATCTCAAGAACTCAAGTATATAACAAAACAAAGCAAAAACAAACAAACAAACAAAACAATAAGAACAAAAACAAGCCAGGGGCTGTGGCTGTGGCTTATAATCCCAGCCCCGGGGAGGTGGGGACAGGTGGGTGGATCCCTGGAGCTGACCAGAGTTCTAAGCTAGTGAGAAACTGCCCTATTCACATTCCTGTTGCTGTGGAAAAATACTCCAACAAAAGTAACTTGAAAGGATCAGAATTTATTCAGCTTATAATCCCATGATCTGTCATGGGAGGGAGGGGGAATCAAGGCAGAAGCTGGAAGCTGTTAGTCACATCACATCCACAGTAAGAGCCAAGAGAGAATGGCTGAATGTAAGCTTAGTCACGCTCAGCCCCCTCTATGTTCATACAGCCCAGGGACCCCTGCCTAGGGAACAGAGCTGACCACAGTGGCCTGAGTCTTTCTACATTAATTAATGTAATCAAGACAATCTCCCACATGCACACCCACGGGCCAACCTGATCTAGACAATTCCTGATTGAGATTTTCTTCCCAGATGATTGTAAATAGTGCTAAGCTGATGACAAATGGACACCAAGATCCTGTCTCAGAAAGAGTAGGCACCTTACAATTAACAGCTTACACACAGAGAGAGAGAGGGGGGGGAGGAGGAGGGAGAGAGAGGAAGAGAAAAAGAGAGAGAGAGAGAGAGAGAAACAGACAGACAGACAGACAGACAGACAGACAAAGAGGCAGAGAGACACAGAGAAAGAGTCACCACGCATGTGCACAGACACATAAGCTGTCCAGTATTCTAGCTTTTGAACCACATAGCTACCTTCCAACTGATCCTTCCCACAGAAGCCATGTAAGATCCAACACAGGAGCTTCTCAATGAGGAGCCTTTCTGGACAGCATCGCGATTCCTGAAGGGTGCACAGAGCTCAAGCACTGAGTGACTGGTTTACTCTGCCCAGGAAGGCCATCAGAGAGAGCTTCATGGAAGAGCTTCAAGATGAAGTTCAGAAGCCTTTTCAGATATCAAAGCTGTGACATGGCTCTCATGACACAGGGCGGAGTCTTCAGTTACTGTCTACCACAGATGTTCTCTGCACGGGTGTGCGATACTGTCATGTTATCTTCTCAAATCATCCCCATCCCACAGACTAAGTTCTAGATGTGAGTCCTGCAGAAGCTGCCTACCTGGTCTTCATGTAAGGGTAGAAAAAAAAAAAAAGCTCCCTCAGCTTTCAGATCAAACTAACTCAGATTCAGTAGGTTCACTAGCCTCATAACAAGAGCAGAGGGGAGGGGAGGCTTCTGGGCACCTCAACCCTGACATTCTCTCTCAAACTGCCCAGAATAAATGACAAAGAAGAAAAGTGTGGGGACACAATATGGCACTCTGACAGACACACTCTGTGGGTGAGATAAAAGGAGAAGATTCGGGGGATCATACCTTTAATGGGTCATTGAAATTTTAATGAGGAATACCTCCTTTATCTCTCTCAAAATGCATCCCTTTATTCCTGCATGCATTTATATGCTCATGTATCAATCAGCCCATTCATCCTGAGATCCCCTTTAAAGATTCATTGACTTACAAGACAGGAGTGCTGTATAAACACAGTAGAAAGAATATTGCATTTCCTCCCCGAGGATCTCCCCAAGATCTCTCCTAAGTAGAAAATGTGTTGGTCTGAGTGTTCTGCAATCTGGGTTCAAGACCTGTGATGGTTAGCTTTAATTGTCAACTCATCTAGAATCACCTGGGAAGAGACTCTCAGTGATGGGTTGTCTACATTGGTTTGCCTGTGAGCATGTCCATATGCTATTCTCTGAATTGAGTTCACAGATGTGGGAAGACCCAGTCCACTATGGGTGGTTTCATTCCTTAGGCAGGGATCTTTGAACTGTGTAAGAGTAGGGATACCAAGCTGAGCACAAGCAAGCAAGTGAACATGCGTGAATCCATTTCTCTCTGCTCTTGACTGTGGGTATTTTATGACTAACTGTTTTGAGGTTCCTGTCCCTACATCCCCACACTGATGAACTGTAACTTGGAATTGAGAGCTGAATTAAGCACCTTCCCTCTCTCTGTTGTTTTTTGTCAGGATGTTTTATTACAGTAGCTGGAAACTGACCACAGTTGACCAACGACAAGGACTAGCCACTCAGATGCTCTATATACAGGGATAATGGACTCTGTGCAAGATGGTCAGAAAGAGTAGGTGAGCTCATGCAGCCCACCATCCTCACTTTGTGACTCAAATTCCCCCACTGATTGCAAGTTCTCTGGATGTGGTGGTTAATGTTCAACGTCCACACAATGTGACATAGAATACCTAGGAGACACACTTGTACACAAGCCTGTGGAGGTGCTTTTAGAAAGTCTAGCTAAACAGGAAAGATCCATCCTGAATATGAGTGTCATTATGCTGTGGGCCAGGGATCCGGCTAAATAAAAGAGAAAGTGGGAAGAAGCCAGATGATCACTAGCATTCTCTCTGCTTCCTGACTGTCCGTGAATCATGACAGCTGCTTCTGCCGTGTTTCCCTGCAGTGGCAGACTGTATCTCTCAAACCATGAGCCAAAACTAACCTCTTCTCACAGCAGTGGAAAACGCAATGGACACTCTGGGTGTTGATCTTCTGCTATTACAGAGAGGCATAAGCTTATGAAAGTCTGGTCTTCTGCAGAGACAATTTTCTTTTCAGCAACAAGGGGCATCCCTGTGTACGCGAGGAGACACGAGTTAAGATGTTGGTCCCGCTTACACCATAACCATAACTTAAGGCTGTGGAGCTCCGGACAAGCTTCCTGTTCCCCTATAGAGATTAATGTTCTTGATATCTGTGCTCTCCTTGCCAAGCACCACCGGGAGCTTTCAGTGGGCGTGGAGGTGGCTGGCACACTAGGCATTCTAGTGGCCTTTTGCTGAAGATGGACCTGCCGTCCAGAGTCAGTCCACAGGAGGTGGATGAGGTAGGGATGCTCAGGATGCAGCCCATGCCCAGTCCTTTGTCTTCTGCTCGGCAATCCCGTAATCCCAACGCCTTTGTCTCTTCCGTGCTAGCCTCTGCTCCCCATCTCTCTTCTCCAGCTTGCCCTGTTGGCCCTGTTGGTTGCAGCACTAACCTTTCTGGGATGTTTACTCCTTACAGATCAGTCTGTTGAGGGCTCGAGACCTATGTCCTGAAGCTCCCACAGGAAGGTGATGGTGTTAGATCAGAACTCCTCAGTATTACTAGGCTGCTCCAGGATAGAGCCGGGCGGAGCTAAGCCAAGTCCTGGACCCCAAAGTCCAGATTGCTTATGCCAGGCTGATACCACCCTTCCAGCCTTTCCTCCCAATAATTCTTTGTGTGTCTACTGTTATCTCTTCTCTTTACACACACACACACACACACACACACGCACACACACACATATACACACATACACACACACAACAGATAAGAAAACAGTGAAGGACACTACCCAGCCTGTCTTGATGATTAGATGGCATCTCTTTTTTTACTCTCATCCTTGGTCCCAGCATGTCTAGAATGAGGGTACCCCATCCTCTTAGACACAGTCCTCTGTTATTTTTCAGTTTAACATTTAGAGAGTAGGAGTGTAGCTCGGTGGTAAGGTACTTGACTAGCATGGACAAAGCTCTGGGTTCTACCCCCACTCCTGCCCCCCATCCCCAACCCAACCCCTGTCCCAACCCCAGCCTTGCCCCCGCCCCCACCCCCAAGGCCTTCTCTCAAAAAAGGGCAGAGACATTTTCTCCAAATCTTTATTTTATCTTCTATTTCTTCCATCCTGGTTTCTTCCTTTAGAAGAAGCAGTTGATTCTTCTTTCGGCGGCTACGTTTGCCATGCTCTGTAATTAGACGCACCTTTTCCTTTATGTCTTCACTCCAAGACAGTCCTCCACATTGTTGACACTGGTTTCTTTTGGGCCACTTTGCTCTTTTCTTCCCTCATTTTTAGGTCTACTGTGCTGTTCTATGTGGTGTCCATAGCAGTTTTCGACTTTTAGCTCCCCATGTCTGCCTTGCTAGGGGCTCGGCAGCCTGCTTCTCTTTCTCCAGAGGTTTTTTTTTCTGGTTCCTGAGAATTTTTCTCCTCCATGCTCTTAAAAATATTTCAGAAACAAGAAAGTTATTGTGGACACGCTAAGGTGGCAAAGAGAACCTTCTGTTGTATATTCTGCCCACATATATGTTATGTGTGTGGCTATAGTTATTTGCATGAACACTCATAAGAGTGTGCATGTGAGCATCTGGGTACATATCTGTGTATGCATGAATGTTTGTGGATATGTGTGCAGATCTGTGTGTGCATATCTATACATACACATTTCTATATATAAGGACACGTATGTGAATATGCACATGTGCATGTATATGGATATACCAGCATATGTGTATGTATATGTTCACATATGTATAAATGTCTGTGTGTATACGTGATCCTGTGCATGTATATCTGTGTGTGTCTGTGTGTATATATGTATATGGTATATAAAAACATGTGTGTGTGTGTGTGTGTGTGTGTGTATACAAGTGTATATTACAGAATGGGAGGAAACAGATAAACTCTTTAGAGACTTTCTAAAGAGCAGGACTCTGGAGGACCCTGCCTGGTAGAACCAGGTTCTGTGTGACAGCCTCGTCCTTGTCTCTACCCACGCCCTGGGTGCCCGCACCCTAGTCTTCTGGCCGGCTTGTTCTGCAGAAGGAAGAGCACAGCAGGGAGGCAGCGGGTGGTTTCACAGGAAGCTTGGCAGCAGGCCGCTAAGCACAGTGCCAGGAGTTTAGATGTCAAGGTTTAGGAACTAAAAATACAAAGTGGATCTGCCAGGGGCCGACACACAGGGGCCATTCTTACTGCAAAGGAACCTGCCGGAGGAAACAGGGCCAAAGTACCCATCGCCCCAGAGGTGCTATGGCAGGCGTGTGCTGTGTGCTGTGCCAGGTCAAGCCTTCACTGCATGCCTTTGGGGGGCTGGGAAGGAAGGGCCAGTTCTTCTCTGAAGCCCAGGACCTCACTCCAGGATGCTCAGAGGTTACACGGAAGACCTTGACTGTGTGCTCCAGGGATGAGTCAGAGCGGTTTTGCTCATGTCAGCTGTCACAAGCCACAGAGAAATCAGTGTGGTTCCCGTTGTTCCCTCTGAGTCACCAACAAGATCTGAGGTGCATCAGAAAGCTTGTCAAGAATGAAATGTCTGTGGGGCAGCCAGGTTGCTTTACGACAGCATCTCAGCATCCCTTTGCCACACCCCTCAGGCAGCTATGTCATGGAGAAATCATCCTTGGCTCCTGTAGGAGGCACAGAGAGGAAATGGCAGCTTATTCCAGGAATGGTCAATTGTGATGAGTCACTAGGCTTGTGTCAAGGGTTTGTACTGTAAAAGTTTGAGAATTTTAAGTATCACCAGTCATCCACATGCCTAGGGAGCCAAAGTGAGTCCTGTACTTCCCACAGTGGAACACAGTGATGAAAGCTATGAGGTAATGCCCAGTACCTTATACCAGCCAACAATGTTCTGAAGACTCTACAAGTGACATATGTTCATCTCTGAGAGCTAAAGTCAGTCTGTTTCCAGATGAGAGGGCAGAGATTCAGAAAGGTGGCTTAGCTTTCTAAAATTTCTAAAGCTAGCGAGGGCAGCTGGGTTCAAATCATGGCGGTTTGTACCTATGCCAAGCATATTGGTTACGATTCTCACTGGTATGGCCAAATTCCTGACAAAAGTGACTTAAGAAAGGAAGTATTTGCCTTCTATTCTCTCTGGGCTGGTGTCCTGAGCAGACCTTGGGCACAAGCTCTGCAGCCAGTCCCACAACACCCAGAGGAAGCTCCACTCCCAGGTGCTCTGACCCTCTCAGGATCAGAGGTGAGGAGGACACAACATCTGTCCCAACACTGGGAGTAACTGGGACCTGCGGGACCAGGCACACAGGAACTCTGCCAGCAGAGTAGCTCAAGTTCCTTCTGGTCTCTCTGGGCTGGCGTCCTGAGCAGACCTTGGACCCAGGTTCCACAGCCAGTCCCACAACACCCAGAGGAAGCTGCTGCACTCCCAGGTGCTCTAACAAGCCCAGGGT
>NW_022196912.1:120034375-120042081 GCF_008632895.1 Mastomys coucha | reverse complement strand
CTGACACAACCAGGATCACAGGAAGGACTGACTCCAGTCAGATTTAGCAAGGGCAGGTAGCACTAGACATAACCAGATTGTGGGGGGCAAGCATAAGAAAATAAACAATACAAACCAAGGTTACTTGGCATCATCAGAACCCAATTCTCCCACCATAGCAAGTCCTGGACACACCATCACACCAGAAAAGCAAGATTCAGATCTAAAATCACTTCTCATGATGATGATAAAGGACTTTAAGAAAGACTTAAGAAAGGAAGTGCCCTCTTGGCTCACAGTTTGAGGGAACTCATGTTAGCCATGTGTACATGAGGGCACACAGCTCATCATGGTGGAGACAGCGCAGTTCGGGAACATACAGCAGCTGGTCCTGTTGCATCCAGTCAGGAAGCAGAGAGACAGGAGTTAAAGAATGATAATGCTTAGCTGTCTTTCTCTTTTAATTCAATTCAAGTCTCCAGCCCTTAGGAAGGTACTGTCTGCCTTCAGGGTGGGTCTTCCTTTCCCAGTTTAACCTCTCTGCAAACCCCCTCCCAGATGTGCCCAGAGGCATCTCCCCAATGATACTAACTTCTGTCAAGTAGCAATCATGGTTCGCCAACCACCATACCAAGTGTTTCTCAAAGCTCCAGCCCCCTCTCAGATAGCAGGCGAGCAGAGCCATGCACACAGCACACGGTCCTAAGAGAGCCGCTGAGGCCTAAAGTCAGCAGCCAGAGAGGCTCATGGGATGCTGAAGCCAGCCAGAGTGCTGGGACCAGACGCGGAAGCCTTGGACAGAGGCTGAGGGTCCCTGATCCTCCTCAGTCTCCAAGGCACAGTGAGGACAAATGGAGCCCTCTTCACTCAGTTTGAAGCCTCGCCTATTAGCGTTATTCAGAGCCTTTATGTGTTTGAAAATATTCCTCTTCATTATTCATATTGTGCCACAAGAATGATATATTTGAAGAAATTATCATGAATAAAGTGGCCAATTTAGCAGGGAGATTTACCAAGAAAATACTCAGTAAAAAATAGTCAGCTACATTCTCTGAGAAAGGAAGTGAAAATGCAGTTCGGATCTTCATAGTTTGAGAACAATGCACGTGGCGGGAGGGACCCTGCTCAATAATGTTTCCTACAATAATTCTCAGGCAAGAGGGAAAAATTATTTCCAATAATGATAAAAGAGGAAATAAAGTGGTCTCGAGCCTAATCAAGCCTAGTTACAGGGGGAAAAAAATCACTCTTCTCGGATGATTCTAAAGGAGTTTGGGGGAGGGCAGGCACGTGTGTACATTAAAAATAGAATTGCTAATAATCCTGTGAGCCAGTGTTCCGGGTTTGGGAGGCCAGATGGCAAGGCTGGAAGAGCTAGAGTCAGAAGCCCCTTTCAAAGCAGCAGCATGCTCACTCTGCCTTCCAGGGAAGGGGTACAGTGAGCACTCCTGACTCCTGCTCCTCATCCATCACTGGAGGGCTTACAGAGGTGCTAGAGGATGGGGCAGGGCTTACAGAGTCACTTGGGGCCAGGGCTTACAGAGCCACTCCTGTTGTCCATAAGCATTCATGTTTTTCCCACCAGCTTGGGGACGTGGCAGAAATGAAAGGCTGACACACCGGAAGCCTGGGTTTTTGGTTCTGGCCAAGTGCCTGGCTTCTGGCTGCCAACCTGGAATCACTGTAGGTAGCAACCAGTGTCAAGAGACAGTGCTTCATCCCAGCACTTGAGGGACAACCCACTCCAGGCAATTGCCCAGGCCCACCTCCCCTAGTTCCAAGCAACTAGGTTTTTTTTTTTCTTATGAGCCTGTGCCTCTTCGGTGGCTGCTTCTAAGAATCACGGCTGTCTACCTGTCTCAGTTAGCTTTTTCTGTCAACTTGACACACGTAGACTTATCTGGGGAGATAATCTCAAACGAATATCTAGATCAGATTGGCCTATGGACAGGTCTAAGGGGGATCATCCCAATTGTTATTTGAAATAGGAGGGTCCAGCCTATTATGGGCGGCAGTATTCCCTAGGCAGGGGGGTTCTGATCTGTATAAGAAAGCAAGCTGAGCCAAATCTGCCTGCTAGCCAATGAGCCTCATCCTCCACAGTTCACACAGTGATTCTTTGACTGTGAAGTGAGTTCCTTGGTCACACACACACATATGCACATCAAGAGAGACAGAGACACAGAGAGAGACAGAGAGATACAGAGAGACAAAGACAGAGAAGGTGTGGGTGAGAAGCCCTTTAGAGGGGTCTAGGTCCCTGAAAGCAGAAGGCAAGGACAGCCTGGCTCTGGAAGAGAAGGAGTTTCCTGAATGCAGAAGGGCCTGCATGTCTGGTAAGGGTTTGGGCCTGACTCCAAAGAAAATCAAAGAACCTAAAAATCCATTTAAAAACCAGACAGGGCTCAGATAATTGTGTTCCTTTCCTGCAAACAACAGTGGGGCTTCCACTCCAAGCTGGAGCCACTCCATTGAGGAGTTCAGCCTCCCTTCAAGAGTGGCTTTCTCTCCGCAACTCGGATTTATTTAAGTTCCACCATTAAAATGCAAGCCAGAATCCACACGCCATCTCCATAGCAATGAGCGTCCTTAAAAACCAGCGCCAGTTTTAATGATTAAATTATCTTTATTTTCAGTTCCCATATCTCCATATTTCCTCTCACTTTAGTACGTGTTCAAGAATTCAAGGCTTCTCCAAACCCCAATGAGGTTTGGAGCATGGCTTCCTAAAGTTGTCCTTCCCAGCTGGGAGCAGCCTGTGGCAGGGACGTCACTTTAAACACCATCCTGGTAACAGTGCTGACACGCCTAACAGATATAAGTCACAACTTAACAATCCTTAAATATCAAAAGAGGCTGTCTGGAGTCTACAAAAGCTCTAGGATAATGACACAAGGGTAGGAAGAGGTAGTGAATGTGGCATCAAGGTCAAGGTTGTTGTTTAATATTCTGCAAAGCATAGGAGGAAATGACACGGTCCTGACTTCATGTGTGGATGGACATGAGTGTATATTTGCACAATTCAGTAGGTGGTCATGGAGATCAGAGGTCACCCTCGGATGTCATCATTCAGGAGTCTTGCTTGTTGAGACAAAATCTCCAACTGTAACCTAGAACTCACCAAGGAGGCTATCCAATTGGATTTAATTATCAACATGACACAGTGTAGAGTCATCCAAGAGAACTTAGATAGAACCTCAAGTGAGGGATTCACAGATCAGTCTGGCCTCTAGGCATGTGTAGGGATGACTGTCTTGACTACTTGTTGATGCAGGAGGGCCAAGCACACTGTGGGCAACACTATCCCTACTAAGGCTTAGTAGCCCACTATGGGCGACACCATCCCTACTAAGACTTAGTAGCCCAACTCTACCAACTGAGCCCAGCTCGAATGATAGTTGAGCATAAGCCTGTGAGTGAGTAACCCAGCAAGCAGCATCCCACCATGAGTTCTGGCCTTGAGTTCTTGACCCAACTTTCCCTGGTGATTCATTGTGACTCTTTTCTTCCCTGTGTTGTTCCTGATACTGTCCCAAAGGTGCAAAGGGAAGAATTGAGAAGGGAAGACATGTTGCTGGGAGCCCAACCCACCTCCCTCCCACATTGACTGGCTGGGGATGGAATCTAGCCTAGGTTATGGATCCCATGGGACTGGTGGCAGCAGGGGCCAAGCACAGTGATTGATCAAATAGTGATTCATTCAATCTGCATGTGCTGAGCTTACCTCAGTGGGGAAGAGAAGATTATTCAGGCTATGCAGAGGTTGGGTTAACCTGAACCCCAGAAATGGTCAAAGCATCCACAGGAGACTGTAGACAAAACTACCCTTGACCAAGGTTGCTACACACTACCTACCATTTGCACTGGACTGTGTGGAGCTTAAGGACCTCAGATTAGGTGTCTATGGAAACAAGCAGCAGCTAAGACACCTCGTAAAAGTCACAGGACCCCAGGCAGCAAGGCTGAGATTCAAATCTTAGTAGCTAGGGCTCTTTAGCACTTCTTACATAAAACCTATCCCCTGTCACACACTGTGTCCTAGACACCCATTGATTAGAAGACACATCCGAAGACAATAAAAATAAATCAGGTAAATTACTATTTGCAACTGATGGGAGGTCAAGAAAGTTTTCTCTAGGCAGGCTGTTGAGTCACAGGGTATTGAAGGGTGATTAGGAGTTGATTCTGGAAAAACATGGAAGACAGTGAGTTCAATATTGGAAGAACATTGTTTGTGACTCATGGGTTAAGTGAAAAGATTAGGGACCTGAGCAGAGAAGAGCCTTGGGAGCTGCAGGCAGGCTGAGAAAGACCTGGAACAGAATGGTAGGAATCCAGTGGTCCCTCTGTCATTCAGGGGAAGTGGGGGTAGCCTGCTATTTCCCTTTGCCAACTTCACTCTCCTATCAATCTGAATGGATATCCTGTAAGTAGTGGAGTGAGTTGGGGAGCACTGGCGTGAGCTGGGGAACACTAGCATGAGCTGGGGAGCACTGGTCTGAGCTGGGGAGCACTGGTCTGAGCTGGGGAGCACTGGTCTGAGCACAGGAGCGCTGACATGAGCTGGGGAGCACTGGTCTGAGCTGGGGAGCACTGGTCTGAGCTGGGGAGCACTGGTCTGAGCGCAGGAGCGCTGACATGAGCTGGGGAGCACTGGTCTGAGCGCAGGAGCGCTGACATGAGCTGGGGAGCATTGTATGCTCAGATGCACTCCATAAACCAGCACCTTGGGCCTATGCAGGTTGAAAAAGCAGAATGTCCCAGCCACAGCCTAGCCAGGTGGCCAAGGCCCCTGCCACACAGCAGGACTGAGGTGAAGTAAGAGGACCCAAGATGGAGCAGGTCGGCCTCACCATCAGTGATCACCAGGAAAGCCCAGCTGCTCAGATGATCCATGCACGAGTTCACGGGTCTGGAAATAGCGTGGTGTCATCCCTCTGCAAGGCTATTTTTAAAATGTACTCATCAGATGTATTTATACCCTGCGTCTTCCAATTTAAAAAGAAAAAGGAATCAAGCAGCTAAAATGGCCAACATGAAGGAGGATTAATAGAACAGGACTTGAAATAAGAAAATGTGGTTTTTAGCGAGCAAGTGGTGACACCATTGCCACAACTTAGTTTAGAGCCGGATTATGAGTTTCCAAGTAGCCAAAGCAAAATGGGGTTCAGTGTGGTGATGTAGCTGATAGAATCAGAAAGTGGCGAGCTGTCTCGGTAAAGAAGACAGACGCTTTCCTTATTCTAAACTCAGGGCGAAAGAGCTTGAGTTAGAGATTTATTAAGGAACAGAACCTGTGTGGCTTGGGAAAGTCTAAAGTAAAACTTGATGTTTAAAACAAGGTGAAAATGAACCCTCTGGAATCCCTAAATCCAGACATGTCGCTGGTTGTTAAATGCCAGGTTGTCTTCCAGTCCAGGAAAGGTAGATGCTTGGTCCCAGGAAGAGGAAAAGCCCACAGAGCTGTGACATGAGAAATGAGTGACAAGTCCTGAAGATTAGGATCAGACTAGACAGAACCTAGACAGTCTGTCCAGTGCTTGCTACACAGGGGGCACCTATAGGTGGCCAGGACAGCAGGGCAGGGTGGACCTCAGTCCTGGCTCTGGGTCACCTGCTGAACCCCCTCCCAACTGTGTCTTGACCTTTCTGAGTATCATCCCTTCTGATAAGAAAGAGTGGTGTGGGCACTCTAGTTTCACCAGATGCCACTGAATTGTTTCTGCTGTGATTATGTAGTTCCTGCCCCCACCAAGAGCATTCCAGGTTTCCCTTGGTGCCACACCTCCACTGACATTTGATATTGCCAGACTTAATCTTTGCCAGTCTGATAGGTGTGAAATGGTATCTCATTTGAAATTGAATGGGAGGCTAGAGAAAGCCAACTAGCCTGAGTTTAGTTCCCAGCCCTGAGAGGATCACAACTCCAACTCCAGTGGAGTCTAACATACCTGCTCTGGCCTCTCCTGTGGCACCTGCATTCATGTGCCCACACCCCGCACACACCGTGCGCACATACACACACACACACACACACACACAGAGAGAGAGAGAGAGAGAGAGAGAGAGCGAGAGAGAGAGTGTAAAAAATAAAACGGTTATTAAAATGAGTCTGAATGGTTAATTAACATTAAAGTTGTCTGACCAGAAAGAAAGCAGAGGTAGGGAAATTAAGAAAAGATAGATTTGGCCCCAGGATGTAGCCTTATACAAAGACTAAGATGTCATGTACCTACCCCGGGCAGGAACTTTGCCTTGGTGATCAATAAACCAGTTGTCGGTATGTCCTGGCAAGCGGGGCATGTGCTAAAGACTGTGAGGGTCACTCAACTCCTACAAACTTCTTCAAATTCACATCCACCTCATCAGGGCAGGGACTTCTGGCTTTAGACATTGGTGTGCAGAAAGGAGAAGTTCAAGAATGAAGACACTGTCTTCACACACACACACACACACACACACACACACACACAAAATCATGGGTGACTCGACATTGAATTTCACCCTCACATGATGACACTGCAATTCTGGCATCTAGCCTCCTAGAGGGGTCACTCCATCAGTTACCAATAACTAGGTTCTGGCTGTATACTTAGGAACTAAGAGAACTGAAGTACAAGCCAATGAGCCAGGTCCCTTCTGACCACTCCAAGTGTTCTCCGGCCATCAGACTACTATGGCAAGGGCCACACGGATAGAGGCATCACAGGTCTGACAGGCAGGGCTGAAGGTATACATATGTGGTTTCAGCATGGCTGTTAGATGGGGTCAGGTGCACACAGCCCTTGGCACACAGTAGATATTCGATAAATATCCTTGCATTACTACAGCTAGTATTCAATGTTTTCCAAGTTCCTGTCTCCTGGTCTAATAGCCTTAATTAAAGGTTAGTGAGGGCCAAGAGACTTTTAAGTCCACACGGTCCCTAGGCATTGAATGGAGATGAGAACAGGAGGTGCTGGGGTCACTTCTGGGTTTTCTTCAGTCCTCTGAAGCTCCCCTAGGGACATAGCCCACACTTTACAGCCCTGCTCACGTCTAGAAATGACTGCATCCTCCAGGAGATGGTGCTCCCCGGATGGAAAGATAATAGCCCAGGAGTGAAGGTCAGGAGCACTGTGGGCTCTGGAGGCCCCACAAGCCCAGCACAACACAGCCTCTCAGTTGCTCTGCTCATTTTGCATTTAGCTGTTCTTAGGGGTTGGCCACACCCCCTTACCTGGTTCTCTGTGCCCACATTTCACTCCTGTCTTCTCTCCTGGAGTGGTACGCAGATAGGGACATTGAACAGTTTGGAGCTGAAGCCATAAAAGGCTGCTGAACAATACCTACTGTACCTCTGATGGAATCAGGATACTGAATGGGAGGCTCATTGTGTCACTCAACAGTATTATCAAAGCACGCACAATGAATTTTGTTAAATTTGAATTTCAGACACACAGAAGATTTCATAGATGTATGCCCCAACCATCCCACTCTCTGTGACATACCTGAAACTCCCATGCTTTGATTTATGAGCTCTGGCCACCCTGCCTTCCTTAGTTATCACCTAGTGGGTCATTTCTCCTCCCAGGAAACTGTGACTTTCAGATGCCAAGGGGCATCTCCCCAGCTCCAGCTCCAACTCCAGCTCAGCTCCAGCTCCAGCTCCAGCTCAGCTCCAGCTCCAACTCAGCTCCAACTCTAGCTCAGCTCCAGCTCCAGCTCCAACTCCAGCTCCAGCTCCA
>NW_022196912.1:120024810-120030816 GCF_008632895.1 Mastomys coucha | reverse complement strand
GGAGATATGTGTGTATGTGTGTGTATGTGTGTGTGTGTGTGTATGTGTGTATATGTGTGATGTGTGTGCATGTATGTGTATATGTGTGTGCATGTATGTATACGTGTGTGTATGTGTGTGTATGTGTGTGCATGTATGTGTGTATGTGTGTGTGTGCGTGTGTGTATGTGTGTATTGTGTATGTGTGGTGTGCATGCGTGTGTATGTGTTTGTGTGTGTGTATGTATGTGTGTGTGCATGTGTGTGTGCATGTGTGTGTATATACTTTATAATATGAATACAATATGTGTACATGTGTGCATATTTGCTATTATGAATTTATTTATAGTTTTTAAAAATGCCTTGAGAATTTCAGACAGTAAATTTTGGTCACATGGCTTTTTGAGATTGTTAGGTTGAACAGTGCTAGGGGGGCAAAGTAAGAAAAGAATTTGCCAATGAAATTTTGGAAGAGATAAAATGTGAGCAGAGGAAGGTTCCACAACTTTCTGGAAAGATCCAAACACTGACTCGGCAGATTTCTGCTGCCAGGCCACCATTAAAGGCCAAAAGAAACTCAAGGTAGAAGACATAATGCTCCTCAACGTCAGGGTCCCAGGACCCCAGCTTTACCTGAGTCATTGCTCCCTGAGGCTGCCAGGCTCTCATGTAACCTCCCACCCCTGGACTGAGTGTAGGGAACCAGGCAGCTTCTGCAGAGCCAGCAGTAAGCCAGGCCGGCCACCTCACAGGGAAGCGCGTTGAGGCCGGGCACAGCCTGGGCCTCCCTCCTTCCTTGCAAGGCCACAGCAGGCAGAGAATCCAACTTGCAATAAGGGCTCAGTAAATCTTCAGCGTCCCAGCCAGGGATGGGGAGATGCTGGCTCCAAGGCCTGAGATGTTTCGGTGATAAGGAGAAATAAATGGGCTTTTCAAAGACCACAGACACAATTCTCTAGTAAATTCACTTTAAAGCATAGGAAGAAAAAAATAGAAAAAGGGAAGGAAAAAAAAAAGGCTTCTCTCCATCAAATATCAAATACCGCAGAGGAAAGAGATAAGGCTTAAACCAGAATGGATTCAGGCTTATATTTATGTAGAGAAGTAATCAGGCCATCAAAGCGTAGGAAGGAAGTGGAAGGGTGTTAAGACAAATGAATTTTAAAAGCACACAATAGCAGCCCCTGATTTGCTTTCCCGGGCAATGAAGTATTTCAGAAGATTAAAAATGGTTATGTAACTTCCAGAATCCACATTGTCAAAAAGATTTGTAACTCAATGTTTTCCGACTCAGGTACCAAATGAAAGAGTTTCATCTAGGTTTTTGATCCTGGCAATTTTTTTTAAAGATATAAAATATACTGAAATATTTAAATTGCTTGTCAAATGTAAACTTGCCTGTGTCCTGACACTTTTAAAATATAACACAGCTTCAAACATCACTTTCTCCTACTAGGGTTTTTAAAATTGTTTTATAACACATTAGTAGTGGAGATCAGAATCCAAAAGGCTGGTATTTGTAAATTCACATTTCCCCCTCATCCCCGGTAATTTTCAGAATGTAATTCTGCCCCCAGCTGGTTAAAACATCTCTGACATCAGAAAGAATCGAGCAACTTCTCAAGGTCTCCATGAGTATTGGAAAGGCGAGAGTTTGTGTTTTGCAAACGATAGGTACAACGATAAGTACCTTGGGGATGAGACAGTTCCCAAGCCCCACTCATACCCTGTATAGATTTTATGTGTCTGTTGAAGAAAATGAGCAGTTTTTCTCATTATACAATCAAGGCATCCAGAATGGGGGTCGTGCATTTCAGGGAGGCCCTGGCTGTGTTCCTTCCAGGACTGCCACCAATAACGAGGTATCGATTGCCTAGCTGTGGTGCTGACTGTCCCCGAAAGCCAGCCTATGCAGAATGTTGATCATGACGATATGCATCTCAAGAGCAGGTTTGTTTTCTTAATGTGTACACTTTTGCCTGTTCTATTAAATTTGCTAAGATTTATTTCTACATGGCCATGCTTCTTCCGGGACTACAGTATAAGCATCTTCAATACTGCATGGGGCTCTCTCTTTCACTCCACATCTCCAGCCCAGGCTCAGATGAAGTGGCCAGGAAGCAGGGAACTGGACACTTAGCTGTGACCATGGGGACCGACCACAGGTTTGAATATTTATGGAGACTCTGTCCCTGGGCCCCCTCCATGGTCAGCAGTGTTGTGTGGACAGTGTAGACAGGAGGGCCCCTGTTTTGACAAGGGTCTCTGTAGGCAGTTCAGGAAAAGACCTGGAGCTGAGTTCTAGGCTGACAACATTCCAGCTCTAAAGAACAGACCGAGAACAAGGTCATGACTGGAGGTGGGGGAGGGTTGTCTCACAAGAACTGCAGTAGCCGCCTCAGTGTGGCAGGCTGGGCAGGCTGTCAATTGCTTCCCTGTTCCCAATTCTGCAAGATCCCTAGAGCAGCTGTAGGGCATCAGAGGCCTTCGCACGGGAAGGAGGTGGACCTGGGACAGGAAGGTTAGTAGTCTCTGACTTCCTCTGTCAGCTCCTAGGGATGGTATAGAAGACCTTCAGGTCCACAGGACCCCTCTCCATCCCTTGAAGAGCTTTCAAAATTCCGGTCAATATTTTAAAAAATAAAAGTGTTCCTGAAAGTGCCTGGGCAATCCTTCTCTCTCAAGGGAGGTGCTCCCACTCTGCTCACAGAAGGGAAATCTCTCATCTCCCAGTGTTTACACTTCCTGTAAAAGGACAGACAGAATCAACAGCTTAGGTTTTACTGGTCAACAGGCAAAGTCAAGACTCCTGCATAAAGAAGATATTTATAAAACCAGACGGGGAAAATGTCCCTTTAAACCAAAAGCGATGGCATCAACTATAATCCCAGCACTTGGGTGGATAAGGCAGGGGGATTATGCATTTGAGGCCAACCTAGGCTGCATAGGGGCATCCTATCAACAAAACAGAAGCTAAAACTAAACTAAATAAAAATCTTCAGGATCTGGGGAGGACTCTGTAGGTGAGACGCAACCTCTCAAGCATGGGAACCTCTGTAGGCGTAGATCCCCAGCAACTACAGATAAGCAGTGTGTAAGCTGAGAACTTCAGGGGTGGGCAGATCCCAGAGCTCACCAGCCAGCCTGGAGCATCAGGGAGCTCCAGGTTCACTGAGAGACCTTGTCTCAAGAAAACGGTGTGGTAAGAAATACAGGAAGACATCCCATGTTCACTTCTAGTCTCCCTGGGCATGCATACACATGGATGCTTAACCACATACAAGCAAACAAACAGAACCCTCATATTTTCATTAACAAAATTTAAAACATAATGATTGAGTTGTTTTCAGCCAGGTCTGGACATAAGAAGACTGGAAATCCTTCTTTTGAAATAATGAGTGAAACACTTGATGATCGTCATCCCCCTTTACCACTGCTCACCACAAAAACTATAACTTAGTTTGAAAGGTGAACAAAATAAATTCTGGTTGGCTTTGCCTGTTGACTGTGATATGCCACCTGTTAGTGTAATAGGGAGGAGGCTCAGGCAGCCTCCCTGAGCCTGTCCATCTCTGTCTGTCCCCTGAGGTCCTCAGGTCTCAGAATCAAGCTGTTTGTATATCCTCTGCTCTGGTCTTAGAGCCTAAAACCCACCTCCTAGCTCATGAACTGGGTCTCAGTCTCCATTCAAGGGTACCATGAGACAGAGATGTGAGGAAGAGAATTGGATTAGCACCCTTATAAAATGAGGCCCCGAGAAGGAGCTTGCTTGTCCCCATGGTCACCTGAGGACACCTTAGAAAATGGCATCTAAGAAAAAGAGCAGTCCTCAGCAAAGCTGAGGCTGCTGGTGCTTGTCCTCCGACTCACTGGTCCTCGAGGTCTGCCATCTCTTCTGGATGTCAGTTACTTGGTCTGCACATATTTGTTCTTTGTTCTAACTGCCTGAGCCAATGGGACCTTGTTTCTCTGTCACTTTCATCTGCTTGCATGACTGGTGAGCAGGATTGTGCTTGGGGAGTAGTAAGGGAGAGTCCATCACTGTCTAATGAAGGAGCTAGAGATAAAAATCAGAAGTGATGGGGGCCATCTTCTCTAGACAATGTCTAGACTACAGATGGAGATCATCAGATGCTCATGTCCTTGTCCTGGACTGCATCCCCAGAACACATCCCAGAGTGGAGCCCAGAGATCAGGCCCAGCTTTTCAATACAAGGATGGATGGGTGGGTGGGTGAATGGATGATAGATGAACAGATGAATGTGTGGGTGAATGTGTGGGTAGGTAGGTAGATGGATGGATAGGTGGATGGATGGATCAGTAAGAGAATGAATATGTGCTGAGGCAGATCTAGAGTTTCCAATGTCATCCCAAGGGCAGAGAGAACATGCCCTAAACATGTGCCCACTGGGAAGCATCCCGGCCCTGGAAACAGACCCAATAACAAATCTATGTCTACTGCTTGCCAGCTCGTGACTCTGGGCAGGCACATGGCCTCTCTGAACTTCTGTTTTCCCAGGAATGATGGAGGAATAAGTGAAACATCAGGTTACCTTACCAAATACATTCTTCCCATGTATACATTCTTCTCCACAACCAAGTGTCTCATGAGTTTGGGCCAGGAACTAGCAGCTAAGGAATGATATCTAGTCAGATATTGGTAGCAATAAGGACTTGGCCCTTGGGGTAGTTTGATTTGCATTTCTCTAAAGCAAAGTCTTTAAGTCTTAAGTCTTGCCTCAACCTTGAACAGCTTAGGGATTGACCTAACAAGAGCCGCAGGGAAGGAAGAAATGACAAACATACAGAAAATCTGGGATTGGGTGGGCTCTGTGCTCTGATGGAGATGCAGCAGCAGCCTGGAAACTCGGTGTGTTTGTTTAATCATTGAGGAAGCAGTTCATTGCACACGGCTGAGGGGGTGGCTGGGTTAGCTAACCTCAGGGGATGGAAGGGTCCTCTGGAGAGGTGCCGTCTCACTGTAAACAACAGGAGGAGGAAGCTGTGGTGGATACTTTCTCCACAGAGACCAGGAGAACTTCGACATTTCCTTCAGCCTGACCCAGGGAAGGCACTGCAAATCCCGTGGGTCTGAGGCATTGAGTTCCTTACTGTGATTGTACCCATGTCAGCAACGCACGTTCACCCAAGGCTCCCTCTGTTTCAGGGAAGTTTTGCTGGTGTTCAGTGGGTGTTTATAACTCTGCTTTTGAGAAGTTTCTGTTCTGGTGATCTTCCCATTTGTTGATTGTTGTTAACCATCTCAGATATTTCTTTTTTTTTTAATTTTAAGATGTATTTATTATATGTAAGGACACTGTAGCCGTCTTCAGACGCACCAGAAGAGGGCATCAGATCTCATTACAGGTGGTTGTGAGCCACCATGTGGTTGCTGGGATTTGAACTCAGGACCTTCTGAAGAACAATTATTGTTCTTCCCCGCTGAGCCATCTCACCAGCCCCCAGATATTTCTTAATACCAGTCTTCCATCAGATGAGCAATGTAGATTTTTTTTTCCTATTCTGTGTGATGTTCATTTTCTCTGTTCTTATCTCCTTCCCTGTGTAGAAGCTTTGTAAGTTGCTGACAAACCCATACCCAGTGTAACACTGGACGGGGAAAATTGAAATCATTTTCTGTAAATTCAGCAATGAGATGTAGGCATCTCCTTCAGTATGGCACTTAACCACAGCAGCCAGTCAACAGAAAGAACCAAAAAGTTTGCAGTCAGGAGAACAGGGGTTAAATTTTCACAGATGATGTGATTTTATTCATTAAACTCAGCAATGCTGCAGACTCTTAGAAATTATTTTTTAAAAAATCAGTCATATTGCAGGATATGAACTCAAAATACTAAATACTATAGTTCTCTTATATGTCAACAATTAACTCACCAGCAAAGAAATCAAGAGCACAGTTCCATTAACAATAGGTTAAAGACAAACCTAGAAAGAAATCTAGCTCTCTCCACCAGCCGAGCAAGATGCCCAAAGGAAAGAAGGCGAAGGGGAAGAAGGTGGCCCCGG
>NW_022196912.1:119984519-120023659 GCF_008632895.1 Mastomys coucha | reverse complement strand
TGTGTGTGTTAGTGCCTTAAAAACAAATACAGAGCATTTAGGCTCTTTCTGAATACACCAAGCAAACACCTTCTTGGGTCTTTGCACTGGCTCTTTCCTCTGCCAGGAAACCCCTGTATGATTATCTATAGGCTTGGTCCTATTTCCTTTTGAACTCTATTCAAATATCACCATCTCTAATAAGCCACCAATAGAGCACCAGCTCCACTCTCACGGTTCTCCTTATCTGCATTGCTGTCTCCACTACTCTTATAACACTTTGCAATCCTACAGTGTGTCAGCTTGCTCCTTACCAGCCTCTCTCCCCCAGGGAAAGGAAGCAGCAAACAGCTGAGGTCTGGGAAAGTGTCTGTTGGCCACCATTTGATGGCTGCCTGGGATGTTCTAGCTGTATGGATACAGAAAAGAGGAAAAAGGAGAAAGAGGGAAAGAAAGTGCAAAAAAGGAGGGAAAAAAGTAGAAAGGGGGTAGGAAGGAGGTATGAAAGGAGGGGATGGGAGGAGAGAGGAGAAGGAGGGAGTGGAAGGGAGGGAGGGATGTAGGGAAGAAAGGATGGAGGGAAAGAAGGATGGAGGGAAGAAAGGATGGAGGGAGGGGACGGTGGAAGGGAGGAAGGGAGAGGAGGGAGGAGTTAAAGCAAACAAGTGTAGCTGACCTACCTCTGCAGCTTATCTAAAATCTTGAAGCTAACTTCAGAGAGTTCTAACTTTCCACTTTATGCAATACTTTCTGTAACACTTTCTCTTTGCTCCAATTATGGGTTTTTTTTTTTTTCCTCAATCCCTCAAACTTTGTTCGCCCCACATTTGGAGTTTGATGGAAGTTCACTCTCTGCCAAAACCTCAACTTGCAATCTTGTTGTCTCAGGCATCCCAAGGTTGTAACAATAACCAAATGTCTTTGTTCTCACGACTAGAGTATGCATGGAGAATCAAAGAAGCAAAAGGAAAAGGAACGTTCCAGGCTATTACTGTAACAATCCAATTACAATGCCTATCAAACTTAACTTCACAGGTTATAGCTCCTAATTGCCTGACAAAAATTGACACTTGAGTCGAAACAGCATAATATAATCAGAGTCCAAATTAAATTTGATCGTGGGCAGAAAACGATGCTATCATCCGAAGGCATGGGAACGGGAGATCAACTGCCACGATACCGAGGATCAGAAATGAAAATTATTCATTAATGGCAATGCGTTTCCGATAATGGGAAAGACACAGTTCAGACGGCTTCGTAAAAACACTATTAATTAAAAAGATGATAGACCTAACAAGCCATAGGAACCAGAGGGCTTTTTGGGGCGTGTGCTTGTTATGGTGAAGGATAAAGTGGAGGAGGAAGTCGATCTACTTTAGTGAGAAGTGCTTCACTGACGCGGAAGCCGAGTTTACTGGCCACTACTCTGTGGAGTGGTGTTCTCCAGGGGGCTGTCTTCTGGGGCTATAAAAAGGAAAAAGGAAAGGCAGTCTTTGGCCATATTACGGCTGTGCAGTAAGTGCAATAGTGCCGGCCATAAAACAGAAGGGCTCAATTCATAAAAGAAATGCTCGGGGGAGTTCACATACAATAAAATGAAATGTGCTGCAGAAGCTGGGGAGTCTCGTGTGTGTGTGTGTGTGTGTGTGTGTGTGTGTGTGTGTGTGTGTGTCACACTTAAGGTTATGTTGTCACCTTGTAAAGTCTGTGAGATTTCTAGTTTAGAGAACTGAAATTCACAGGCCAACCAAATGCAAGAGGGCATCAGGGGGAAGAACAGACTTCTGAGATATATTTTGATCATATATATGACATATATATGTATATATAGAATATAAATCATATATATATATATATATGTATATATATATATATATATATATATATATGGCCTGAATAGCTGGCTCAGTGGTTAAGAACACTTGCTACTCTTACAGAGGATCTGGATCAGCTCTCAGCATCCACACAGCAGATCACAACCACCTCTAACTCCAGTTCCAGGGGATCCAGACCCTTTGATGGCCTCTGAAGGCATCAGGCATGCAGATGGTACAGATATGCATATATGCAGACAAGGCAGTAGAAAAGAATGATTCCATTAATCAATGCTCAATCAATGCTTAATGAGTATCTTCAGTGTGTTAAACCTCTTCCAGAGTCAGAGAGTGTCTAGTTTCTTTTCCTGTTGCTGTGATAAAATAACTTGGCAAAAGCAACCTGGCCGAATACCAGATCATCTCTTGGAGAGCCTACCTCTCAGCACTGTGGCATTGGTACCAGAATCCAACGCGTGATCCCTGGGGAACACCTTCACCCTGAATCTGGCTAGGTCCCTTTCAGGTCAAAGAGACACATGATTCCCAGCTGAAGGGGGTTTTCTAAGAATGAGGAGGTCTCCAGCAGAAATGGACTGGCCAAAGTGACCTGAAGTCAACAGTGGGTGCCCTCAGTCTAGTGCTCTTTGTAGCAGGTGACTGGGGACTTGAACACTGGTTAGTGGGTCTCCAGGGAATGCGGGGACTAAGATGCACTCCAGGGCCTGGACTTAGCAGAGAGTCTGATGGTGGTATTGCAGGGTGTCTGGCACCAGCCAGCAGGCCCGGTAGGAAGCTGACTCTGAGTGCTCTGGGAATGGCCTCCACTTCAGAGCTATGGGTAAACTGACTCCAGGCTAAAGCTACCACCTAGAAGAGGAACAGGTTGGTCCTAACACCTCTACCTGCAGCTTCTACACACCTACTTGGATCACATTTGCCTTGGGAAGTCTACAGCCACAGAGACAGAAGCTGACCCCACACAACACATGGTAACACCCACAGAATCCAGGTGATGCACACTTATCTCTACAACTCAGATAACAGGCCCTCCCTCGGAAAGGTTAAGGAAATTCTCTGAAGGCACACTGCCAATGAGAGGCGGAGCTGGAGTTCAAAGCATGCTCTGCTCCTCTGCAGAGCCTATGCTTTATATATAGAAAGATCCAGTCAGGCAGCTTCTGCCTTACTGTCCTTCCTGCCCCCTCTCCTTCTCACTCTCTCACTATAGTATTGGGCCTTTTGTCCCACATGCTCCTCTGCTCTTCCCCCTGCTTCTCCCTGGTGGTGTCTTCTTTCATCTGGGCCCTCTGTAACTTCAGCTCATACCTGGCTATGCCCTTGGTGGCCCAACTTGACATCACTTGAACTGAACAGTATGTATCCTGAGGATAATAGAGTAGGCACCTCTATGCCATCTGCCCAAGAGCTCAGATGGCCTAAGAGAACCAAGTCCTAAGAGAAGAGATGGCATTCATGGGCCAAACACTGGGGATGAGCAGACTTTTCTAGAAGCCCATCAGAATAGGGGAGTAATTCTTCCAGTCCTAGCATACACCAGAGCCCTGCATCTAATGGTCTAAGACTTCTAGGATACTGTGACATGTGTCAACCCATATTTGCTCATTCATACTTGGCAAGCCCCGACTATGAATCAGATATGCCACTCACTGCTGGCAACTCCATGGTGAACAGGGCAGGAACAGTCCCTGTCTACCTGAGGCTTCAGCGTATAGGAGGGAAACAGAGTAATCGGTAAATAATGGCAAGGGAGGATGTTCATAATAAACCCTGTGAATGAAATGGCCAGCAGGTATATTAGAGGCTAACACAACCTGGGGTAGAGGAGAGCATGGGGCATCCTCTGGAAGAAGGCATTTCAGAGCTGCCATGGCGTAAGTTAACACTTGTTGGGAGTCCCAAGTCACCTGGCTAGAAGGGGCAGGGATGTATGGGAAGTCAAAGGGAGCCCCAGGCAGTGGGGTATCCGAGGGAGAGAGACCAGATCATAATAAGATATGTATTAGCTACTTCTCTCACTTCTGTGACAAAGTACCTGACTAGAAGAAGGAGGAGGAGGAAGAAGAAGAGGAAGAGGAGGAGGAAGAAAAGGAGGAGGAGGAAGAAGAAGAAAAGGAGGAGGAGGAAGAAGAGGAGGAGGAGGAGGAGGATGAGGACGAGGATGAGGAGGAGGAGGAGGAGGAGAGAAAAAAAGAAAGAAGAAAGAAAGCTTAAGGAATAGAAAGAGCTTGTTTGGGTTCATGGTTTATAGACAGAGTCCATCCTGGGGGAGGTGTGGTGACAGGAGGTCAAGCAGCTGGCCATGTTGCACCCATGCTGGGCTAGCAGAGCCACGGATGCTGGTACTCATCTGGCTTTCTGCATTCTACACAGCCTGAGACCCCAGTCCATGGGATACTGCAGCACACAAGGAGGGGCTCACCCTGTCCTGTAACATTTTCCTTCACAGGTGTGTTCAGAAGATTTGTCTCCTGGGTGATTCTAAACCCTGTCAACTTGACACTAGTAAACACCACACCTGACACCTAGCAGAAGGTCCTCCAAGCCCAGAGCTCTCCATCTCAACACTGCAGGTAAACTTATCCATGCCCTTCATGGATAAGTGTGTATAGTCACTCTCCACTTGGCTTCGTGTGGAATATCTGTTTTCTCCTCAGAGTTTTCCTATAGTCTAGAAGCCAGGGGAATCTTTATTTTGTTTGTTTCCTTTTTAAGTCTGTGTGTGTGTGTGTGTGTGTATGTGTGTGTGTGCGTGTGCGTGTGTGCGTGTGTGTGTGTGTGTGTGTGTGTGTGTGTGTGTGTGTGTGTGTGTGTGTGTGTGTGTGAGTGTATGTATGTAGGCCAGCAGTCAACCTCTGGTATCCAACCTCAGGAACCATCCACCTTGTTTTTTGAAGACCTGATCTCTCCTTTGCTTGGGCTGATATCTCAGCTGGGTTGGCTGACCAGCAAACTCCATGGCTCACCCTCCTTGGTGTTGGGATTACAGGCACAAGGCACTTTTCCTCCTGTGGGTTCTAAGAATTTAGCTTGGATGTTTATGCTTGCACTGCAACCCCTTCACCAGAGGAGCTATCTTCCAACTCGCAGATTTTGTTTTTGACCTGAATAGAAGAAATAAACTCCATATAACAAAAAGTACGAATGCTCAAGGATTCAAACAGGATGCTGTGCATGATACAATGTTATACTTGCGCTTGGCTGGCAGTGCACTAAGGAAGGGGGCACCAGCATTACAGATATGCATGCAGGAGTTACAACATCACTCTGATGGGAACTTCAGAATTGTCTTATGGGACCAAGCCTGCACATGTCATTCATCCACTAGTGACTAAAGTTTGTGTGCACTTGTGACTGTAATTCAGTGTATTCGAATGAGCCCAGAACAGCTTCCAGGTCATCCAGTCTTAGGTGTCCATTAGGATATGTGGTACAGAGTGGGCACACCCCCTCCCTCTCCATCCCCACTTTCTGGATGGAGATGGTTCGAGAAGAAGACAGAAGAAGCTTCACTCAGTCGGGACTGTTTTAAAGAATCAAGACTTTGGCTCTCAGGAGAAGTAGTGCTGGCTACACAGAGAAAACCTGTCTGGAAAAAAAAAAAAAAAAACAAGAGAAGCAGTGCTGATGGCTGAATGACCATATCCATGTTTGACAGGGACATCTTTGTTTTGTGATACCGCACTAATAAAGAAGTTCAACTGCAATTAAAAGCAATTATCTTCAGCCCTCACCTGACTCTCACAGCTCAGGGCAGCAGCTCCCTCGGTGCCCTCCCTTCCTTTCCTAGGGGTTCTTTGTAACTTCCTCTAGCAGCTGATCTTCCTCCTGCTTCTCCCCTGACTTCTGGCCCAACCTGCTCCCATTATCAAAGACAGGCCTTCCTTGCCCACAAGGTCCCCGACCACCTCTCTTTTCTCTTACCTGCAAAGCTGCCTGACCGACGGAAAGACTGCATATTTTCAAGAGACAGGCAGACTTCAAATTCCACCTCTGTCTATCAGATCCGCCCACCAGGCGTTCTGTACAGAGATGCAGAGTAATGGACCCCCCTTTGCCAGGGCATCCAGCATCCATGGACATCTTTACTGGAGGACATCCCGGGTCTGCATGGATGGCTTCTGGAAACAAGGTAAGAATGAACTAGAAAAATCCCACGTCAGATAACCCAGAGTAGCCCCACTGAGAATGAGAGACAGAAAAAGTCAAGGCTGGAGTTGGCAGCGCACACTGCCATCCCAGCACTACAGAATAATCGTTGGTTCAAGCCCAGCCTAGCTCACATGCTGATCTCATGTCAAAGACATGAAGCCTCTCTCCTCCAAAGTTGCCTGCTGGCTCCTCCCTTGTGACCTGCTTGATTTTTTTTTCCCAATGAGGAAAGCATCAGTTTCTAGAAGACCGAGTATGTAGGACGAAGTCCTCTCCTGCCTCCTGCAGACATTTGCCAGACCGAGTCATTTATAACTGGGACCTGACAAAGAAGCCACTGAAACCTCGGGACCTCGAGTCAAGAGCTGAGCGCGTCACCTCATTTAGATCTGAGCAGAAGTCATCACCAGCTCCCTCGGAGGACAACCCATCACTCAGCAAGCCCTGCCGAGGGTCTGCGGCGCACATTAGCATTTAATGTGATTCCTTATGGTAAATGATGGCTGAGTTCAACCCATTTGGAATGGGGCTGGGTTTGGTCTGCCCATGGAAAGCGATGCATTAGTGAAATTAAATGGAGCTCTTTGTACCAGCACATGCCACTGGAGCTGCTAAAGATGGGAAGGACAGCGGAAAACAATCTCAGCGAACAACGAGTGTCTCTCTAGATCCCCAGGCTGCTTTGTAGAGGTGGTTAGGCTCCTAGCTGTGCACAGTCCTCAGCCTTACATCCCACCCTTACATCCACAGCCCTCACATCCCACCAACCATGAGTGTCAGTGTGGAACAGGGGAAGGCACCTGGTCACGTGAAAATGTGTATCTGTGAGGACATGTAAAGCTAGGAACTCACGCAGGAGTTCAAAAGCCAGAATGGGAGGGGAGATGGGGAAACTGCCTGCTGTAATAGGGCTCTGAGCCATCCAGGCCATGGACTTGCCCTTTGCCCTCTAACTCATGAGACCCTCAAGGGAGAGAAAACTGCATCTTACCCAACTCCATTTTACCAGTGTAAGTACTCAAAGGCTCATTGAGTGTTTGACAGGTCAAACTTTGCTTGAGTCTAATTTTTAGATAAACGGAATGTTGGCTTGCCTTAGATAACTACTCAGCCACCTTGTCCCATGGATGCCCGATTTGGAAAAGAATTAAGTTGTTTACGTACATTACAATACCACAACCTCGGGTAATGGCCCGTGGTCAACAAAATAACAGGGGATCCTGACAGGTTGAACGGAGCCTACCTGTAGAATGGGAGATGCTTCAGCCTTCAAAGTGAAGGGAATCCTGACACGGGCTGCAATGTGGGTGGACTCTGAGGACACCGTGCTCTATAAAGTAAGCCAGACAAAAGGATAGATAATAATCCCACTCACATGACCTAAAAGCCAGTGGGAATTGCCAGCAGCCGGGACAGGGACCGAAGGGAACCGAGTAGGTCCAAACTCTCAGCATTGTAAGGTGGGAAATGTTCCGTGGATGGTAGTGCAGAGTACAAGTTACGCCCCTGAAGTCCACACTCCTAATGACTAAGGTGGTGGACTCTGCTGTGTGTGTTCTCCTACAACTAAAACAGATGCTGGGAATCTCATCCAGATGGAAGAAGACAGCATATTAGACGCAGATGGCAGGGTACGAACTGGCCTAGACAAGAGAACCATGTGTGCACAGTGGACAGGACGAGCAGGGTGGAGCCTACTACCCAGCGGGTAGCAGACTCACCCCCATTTTATTGTTCTTAAAGTTTATTTCTAGTTTCACCTTCACCTCTTAAAATTCTTACTAAAAATGGCAGCCATACTTATCAGGAGCTAGAAACAAAAAAGACAGAACTATCTCTGGGAAAGGCTAACAAAGTAGGTATGTGTGGCCATGGCTTGCAGAAGGAAGAGCTGACGTGCCTTAACTGCATCTGATGGTGGCGGCCAGGGATGGTGCTGATGGTGGTGGTGGTGGTGGTGGCAATGGTGAGGCTGGTAGTCATAGTGGTGGTGGTGGTGGTGGTAGTGGTGCTGATGATGGTAATGGTGGTGGTGGTGGTGGTGGTGGTAAAGATGTTGTAGTAGTGGTAAGTGTGGCGGGGTGGTGATGATGGTGATAGAAGTGATGATGGTGATGATGGTGGAGGTGAGGGTGGTGATGATGGTGGTAAAGTTGACGGTGAGGAGAATAGTAGCAGCAGCGATGAGAACATTAAGGTGGTAGTCATGGTGAGGATGATTGAGGTGTTGAGGATGACTGTTATGAGTGATGGATGAGTAGATGACAATAGTCATGATGGTGAGGATGATCTTTGTGATACTGGTGATGACTGTGGAGAAGATAGAGAGGATGGTAGTAGGATGGTGAAGGTGATGAGGATGGATTAAATAAATTACAGCAAATACAGAAAGGCAGAGTAGGTGTTGAATGGGAAGGCCTGAAGCTGCTGTTACGGGTTCTCTAGAGTCAGGGAACTTATGGATTGTCTATATAGTAAGGGAATTTGTTGTGATGACTTACAGTCTGTAGTCCAACTCCCCAACAATAGTCAGCTGTGGATGAAAAGTCCAAGAACCTAGCAGTTGCTCAGTCCCACAGGCTAGTTGTTTCAGCTGGTCTTCTGTAGAAGTAGGTTCCAACAGATGTGCTGGTTAGTAAGTGAAAGCAGGGGTAGAAGAATGAACCTTCCTTCTTCCAGTGTCCTTATGCAGGCCTCCAGCAGAAGGTGTGGCCCAGATTAAAGGTGTGTACCACCACGCCTGGATCTGGGACTTATTTTGTCCAGGCTGACCTTGAACTCAGAGATCTCCTTGCCTCAGTCTCCTGGGATTAGAGGCCTGTACTGCCTTGCCTGGGCCTAAGCTTTCCATGGCCCCTATGCCTCAAGATCTCCATGCCAAGATCCAGGTCAGAACCTTGTGTCTTCCAACCTCAAGATCTGGATCACAGGTGAGCCCTCCAATTCTGGATTGTAGTTCATTCCAGATATAGTCAAGTTGGATAACCAGGAATATCCATTACAACAACTATCATCATGTGTGTATTTAGGCTAAGCATGAGGACCATGAGGCCTGTATTCTCATGAGCAGATTACGTCTCTGCTTGCAGCCTCACTGTTCTGTCTATAAAATCAGATATCTCTACAGATAAATCTTTAGGCAACTCTCTGGCCTGACAGCTTCCAAAGGAACAGTTTACCCACCCCTCAGAAGTTACGAAGCAGGGTGAGTGCATTCCGAGGTTGGGTGTGTAATAGCGTTGCTTACTGCAGAAGGATTCTGTGAATGTTATTTTGAAATTAATCAGATGCATGTTGCAGAGCGTCGAAGTAAATATATGAATACAAACAAGACAAATGCATGTAAGTGTGGAATTGTATTAAACACATTATATAAATGTCATATAAACTCTGAGAGGGTAGAAATCAACCATGACTACAGATAATCCTAAATAAATAACTTGTTCTGCTTAGCTGTGTCTCGAAGCACTAGGCTTACAACTGTAGGAAGTAGCCCTGCCCCCACCCTCCCTTACTCAGTTGGGCTTCACATATATCTTACACACCACAGAAACTCAAGAGTAGAAAACAGAGGTCATTTCAATGGAATCATTCAGAAAATGCTTCTGCATTGGGTCTTCGGGATTCACAGAAATATGTTCAAGAAGCATGCTGCTGTAACAAGATGGTGCCAGGGGATGGCCAGACAGAGGGGTCTATGTACCTGAGAGCACAGCAAAGAGGACCCAGAAAGGAAACAAGAGGGTAGCCATTTTCTCATTTGCATAATTGAGGCAGATTTCCTGAGCTGCCCAGGGTGCAAGGAGTCACAGAGGAAGTTAGATAAAGAACTACCTTTGAGATCACTGAACTTCACTCTAAAGCAGGAAGTTAAGGCATCACAGCCTGTGTGGAGATGAAGAGACCAACCAAGGCTGACAAGCCGTGCCTACCCTGAGGGACTATGCCCTCAAGCCATCTACCAGAATAAACATTTCCATCCTTAAGCTGATTTTGTCATAGCCTTATGACTTGGGGGATCTTTATGAACATGACATTAAGATGACGTTCTAACTTGTCCATCTGATTAATACTCTTTTAGAGGTGAAATCTGAACACAGAGCCCCCAGAGAGAGAACACCACGTGATGGCAAAGGCAGAGATGGAGTGATAACCCAGAAATTACCAGGCACCTCCTGAATCTGAGCCAGAGGAGTGAACCGCTACCCCTCCCATCTTTTGGGAGGAGCCAACCCTGCCTTCTATCCCTTGATGTCAGACACACAGCATCCAGAGCCCTGTGAGAACGAACGCATGTGCATCCTTCAAGCCTCTCAGTGTGAGCTGTTGCATTTCAACATCTTGGCCAACTTTTCTGACGCTGATGGCCATCCCGATGAGAGCAACACCCACCACCCCCAAGGGCTGCCTGTGCCCAGCTCACAACACATCCTATAGATCTTAACAAGGTGCAAGGCTCCCAGGAAAGCCAGACTTGGTGGCTCCTGACTCAGTGTTCTTGACACCTCAGGCAAGTGGCCTGATCTCTCTGTCCTGTATTTCCTCATCTCCAGAAGAAAGATGTTATAACAACTCAGAAGTGCGGCTCTTGCTTCAATGGTTACATGAGGTGGTATCCATTCTCTACTAGCCTTCCATTCTCATTCTAGAGTGCTCAAACTAAAAGGTATGTGGCATCCTCTGGCCAACTGCCAACCTGTCCTCAGAGAAAAAACAGAAAGGGTAGCTTCTGAGCCCCGGACTGGTACTTCCTGAACCATGCCCCCTGACCCAGTGAGCCCGGACTGGTACTTCCTGAACCATTCCCCCTGACCCAGTGAGCCTCGGACTGGTACTTCCTGAACCACACCCCCTGACCCAGTGACCCCTGGACTGGTACTTCCTGAACCACGCCCCCTGACCCAGTGAGCCTCGGACTGGTACTTCCTGAACCACGCCCCCTGACCCAGTGAGCCCTGGACTGGTACTTCCTGAACCATGCCCCCTGACCCAGCGAGCCCCAGACTGGTACTTCCTGAACCATGCCCCCTGACCCAGGTGGACTCGCAGCCAAACCACTTCCTTTCCAGCCACTCGAGACTTGTTTACACCAGAGAAAAATCCACGCTCCACTCCGGCCATTGAGTGTGTAGGTTTTATACCCTAAACAAAGATAGCACTAATGAATTCACAGTCAACCTTTTCAGCCCCATGATAGAAAAAGATTTTCAGTCACTTTAGCCCAAGCTGCAGCTGCACCCAGGGTCAGCCAAAGAAAAGGACAAGACATTAATCTTTGTCCTCCTTGTGTTGAACAATCTCTCAGATAATCCATAGCGTGGCACTCAGCGAAACTCAAAACCTTAAAACGTCATCTCGCTGGGCCCCAATTAAAACATAATCTTTTTAAGCTGCCAATACCACGGAGTAGAATCAATAGAGGGGAAGATTCTGAGTGGCGTTTCCTAGTGATCTGCTCTGACCGGGAATAGATTGTTGCTGTCATGGTTGGAGGAAGGGGACGTGGACCTAGAAGGAGTCTGCAGGCCTGAAAGACAGGGTGGCACATGACTTGGCTTCATCCTCCAGAGGGACTAATGTCGAACGCATCTCTTGTGGTATTAGCCAGGAAGGTGACAATTTTAGAATTCCTGTGAAACCACAATATGTTTTTCAAGAAATGATTGAAGCATGCATCCATGCATGCAGCCCAGTGGGTGCTTCCTCTAAGTGTTCTACTAAGGGGGAAGGATCAGGAGGTTGAAAGTGAGGAAGGGCTGCCTGAGTCCATGATGCTTGCTCTCTAGATCCAAGAAGAAACAAGGTTCGATGGCACCGTGGGATTTGCTCTACGGGGATCAGTCTGCCTCCAAACCAAGGGTCACACTACAGCTCCCATCCTTCCCACCTCACCTCCTCCCTTCTGGTACAGAGGGAAGCTCTGAACTGCATGTCTGATGAGACCCGTCCACTCGATAGATACCAGTGACCCTTGAGCCCAGGGTCCTCCACACCACACGGTAGCTCAAGGCTTCTTTCTCTGATATGTTCAGGGTCAGTAAGGATGAGACTGGAGGCCAAAGCTCTGTTCACAGGGGCCAAAAAATATTCTTCTCTGGTCGCTCAGACCTCAGTCTTGATGCTTTCAGATGTGCTCCAATTCCTACAACTTAAGAAGTCAGCCTTCTATAGACTATTAATATGGTATTTTTAATATCTTTTAAGGTTCACAAGCTCAAAATTGGAGTCATTTCTCCTGAGTAGTTGTTGATTGGAACAGCTGTATAAACTGGTGCCTCCATTGCCATCTCTTCAACACCTTTTTCTTTCTCAGAATAGAAAGGATGGAGGAGAGAAGCTAGGCTATAGATGTGTACTGCACATCTCTCGTATAGAAAGGTATAGGGGTCAGGGGACAAAGCGAGACAGCCCAGGAAGGAGACAGATCTTCCAGGTGATTGGCTGACTCCTAGAAACCCCTAAAGTGTTTCCGTGAGTTCGGTCCTAGAGCAGAGGCATGAAGAATCAGGGAGTTACTTGGGAATGTTCTAGAGAAGCTGAGGGGGATGTGAGAGGACCTGAGGGAGCATTCCCTGGTGAGTGCACACTAAGGCCCTTCCCAGGAACCCTACGAGAGAATCTCAGGTCGAGGAAATGGTGACAGGGTGTGTGGATCTCCTCTTGGCTGGTTGGCAATGGAGAAGCTCTAAAGCAGTGGTTCTCAACCTGTGGGTCATGACCCCCTTTACAGGGATCACCTACAACTATCAAAAAATAAAAATACTTATACCACAATCCATAACAAAATTACAGTTATGAAGTAGCAACGAAAATAACTTTATGGTTGTGGTATATTAGGTTTTCTAGAGTCACAGAACTTATGGAGTAATATATATATACATATATGGAATATATATTACAGAATTTATTGGAATGACTTGCAGTCTGTAGTCCAGTTAACCCAGCAATGGGCATCGGTGAATGGGAAGTCTAAGAATCTAGTAGCTGCTCAGTCCCACGAGGCTGGGTGTCTCAGCTGCCCTTCTGTATAAGCTGGGAAACCCAAGAAGTGGGCTCCCATCGATGAGCTGACGAAGTGAAGGCAAGCAGGTGAAGAACATTAACCCCTTCCTTCTTCCATTGTCTTTATGTAGGCCGCCAGCAGAAGGTATGGCCCAGAGAAAAGGTGTGCCTCAAGATCTGGATTAAAGGTGTGTGTTGATCTAGATCAAAAATGTGTGTCATCCTACCTCAAGATCTGGATCAAAAGCCTGTGTCTTCCTGACTCAAGATCTGATCACAGGTGTACTCTCCAGTTCTAGATTGTAGTCCATTCCAGATACAGTCAAGTTGACAACAGAGTAGCCATCACAGAGGGTCACCACAAGCATGAAGAACTGTTTTAAAGGAAGGTTGAGAACACTGTCTAAAGAGCGCTGGGGTTCTAGGGGAGCACTGAGAAAGAGGACAGATGAGGGACCTTTGGTGGTTGGGTGCACTGGGTCATTTTTAATATCTTTTAAGGTTCACAGTTCAAGATTGGAGTCAGTTTTTCTGAGTAGTTGTTGATTGCAAGCTGTCTTTGAATGTGATCCTTCTTCTGGCTGGACCCTGGGCTTCAGGACAGCCAGCCAGCCATATATGGTCATATAAGGAAGGCTGTGCCTCAGAGGGAAGAATGATATGTGGGAGCTACCAGCAAGTGTCCAGACTCACACCCACATCACATGAGCCAGAGTAGCCACAAACCCCACTGAGCCCCCTACTCTAATCCCTCTGCTGTCGTGTTGCAGATGGACACCAGAGCCACATGTATGCCAGGCCAAGTCCCACTCACTCCCCAGCTCCTGACCTCAACTGTGTCTTGAATAAACTGCTAGTCCTGCAGAAGCATAGCCTTGTACAGGAGGGACAGGACTTTTTAAAAAAAAAAAAACATGTCTTAGGCTTTTACTCCTGTGAACAGACACCATGACCAATACAACTCTTATAAGGACAACATTTAATTGGGGCTGGTTTACAGGGTCAGAGGTTTAGTTCATTACCATCAAGGTAGGAGCATAGCAGCATCCAGGCAGGCATGGTGCAGGAGGAGCTGAGAGTTCTACATTTTCATCTGAAGGCTGCTAGGAGAAGACTGGCTTCCAGCCAACTAGGATGAGGGTCTTAAAGCCTACATCCACAGTAACATACCTACTCCAACAAGGCCACACCTACTAATAGTACCACTCCCTGGGCCAAGCATATTCAAACCATGACACTCCACAATGGACTAAAAAAGATAGACCCACGGGAGATGCTTTAAAAGGCAAAGCTATACCCTTAGCACTTCTCTTTGATTGACAAGCATCTTAACAACTGGACTGGCTATCCAGATAAGGAAGTGTCAGGATTCCCTGATCTAGGGAGAAGCTATTCTGGTTGGAAGTTTGTCAACTTGGCATAAGTTGGGGTCATTTGGAAAGAGAGAAACTTAACTGAGACAATGTCTCTACCAGATTGGTCTATGGGGCATTTTCTTGATTAATGATTGGTGTGGGACACCCCAGCTTATGGTGAGTGGTGCCTTGCCTGGGCTGGTGGTCCTGGGTGGCATAAGAAGGCAGACTGAAATAGACACAGAAAGGAAGCCAGTAAGCGGCACTCCTCCATGATAAATGCTTCAGTTCCTGCCCCCACCCTCACCTCCACCCCCACCCCACCCCCCGGCTTCTGCCTTGAGTTCCTGCCCTGACTTCCCTTCATGTCAACTGTGAGCCATAAGCTGAAACAAACCCTTTCCTTCCCAAGTGACTCCTGGTCATGGTGTTTACCCCAGTAGCAGAAGAGGAGCTAATGCCATTGATTACTGAAATAAGAGATGGCCACAGAGTTGGGAATGCAGGCAAGACTCCAAGGGGTAAAGCTCTGAGGGCCAAGAGAAGTCAACACCTGTAAGGACTTTCGTGTTTGTTTGTTTGTTTGTTTGTTTTCGAGACAGGGTTTCTCTGTGTACCCCTGGCTGTCCTGGAATTCACTCTATAGACCAGGCTGGCCTGAACTCAGAAATCCATCTGCCTCTGTCTCCCAAGTGCTGGGATTAAAGGCGTGCACCACCACTACCCGGCATGTAAGGACTCTTTCTAAAGCAGGGGCATAGTCCTGAAACTCTGGACATGGCCCTGGTACTCACTGAGAGAAAGCTAGGTTTTGCTACTTCTTGTCCAAACTCTCAAGGCAGAATAAGTCCAATAACATGCTGCCTCTGACCCATGTAGCATCAGCAATTTTTAGAAGTTGGAGCTGAGAGTTTAAGATAATCATGGCTTCTTTTTGTTGTTGTTGTTCTTACTTTTTTCTTTATTAAATGTTTTCTTTATTTACACTGAAAATTTTATCCCCTCCAAAAGCACCCCTATCCCATCCCCCCTCTCCCTGATCACTAACCCACCTGCTCCTGCTTCCCTATCCTGGCATTACCCTACACTGGGGCATCAAGATGTCCCACAAGGCCATCCTCTGCTGGATGTGTACTGGAGCCATATGTGGCTGAAGTCATGGGCCCTTCGATGTGTACTCTTTGGTTGGTGGTTTAGTTCCTGGGAGCTCTGAGGGTGCTGGTTAGTTCATATTGTTGTTCTTCCAATGGGGCTGCAAACCCCTTCAGCTTCTTGGGTTCTTTCTCCAACTCCTTCATTGGGGACCCTGTGCTCAGTCCAATGGATGGCTGTGAGCATCCACTTCTGTATTTTTCAGGCAGAGCCTGTCAGGAGACAGACATATCAGGCTCCTGTCAGAAAGTACTTGTTGGCATCTACAATAGTGTCTGGGTTTGGTAACTATATATGGGATGGATCCCTAGGTGGGACAGTCACTGGATGGCCTTTCTTTCAGTTTCTGTCCCAAACTTTGTCTCTGTATCTCCTCCCATGGATATTTTGATCCCCCTTCTAAGAAGGACCAAAGTATCCACACTGTGGTCTTCCTTCTTGAGCTTCACGTAGTCTGTGAATTGTATCTTGGGTATTCCAAAATTCTAAGTTAATATCCACTTCTCAGTGAGTGCATGCCATGTGTGTTCTTTTATGATTGGGTTACCTCACTCCGGATGATATTTTCTAGTTCCATCTATTTGCCTAAAAACTTCGTGGATTCATTGTTTTTAATAGCCGAATAGTACTCCATTGTGTAAATGTACCACATTTTCTGTATCCATTCCTCTGTTGAAGGACATCTGGGTTCTTTCCAGCTTCTGGCTATTATAAATAAGGCTGCTATGAATATAGTGTTATTATATGTTGGAGCATCTTCTGGATATATGCACAGGAGTCCTCTGATATAGCTGGGTCCTCTGGTAGTACTATGTCTAATTTTCTGAGGAACCACCAAACTGATTTCCAGAGTGGTTGTACCAACCACCATCAATTGATGAGTATTCCTCTTTCTCCACATCCTCACCAGCATCTGCTGTCACCTGAGATTTTGATCTTAGCCATTCTGACTGGTGTGAGGTGGAATCTCAGGGTTGTTTCTTTTTGCATTTCCCTGATGACTAAGAATGTTAAACATTTCTTTAGGTGCTTCTCAGTCATTCAGTATTCCTCAGTTGAGAATTCTTCGTTTAGCTCTGCATCCAATTTTTAATAGGGTTTTTTGATTCTCTGGAGTCTAACTTCTTGAGTTCTTTCGATATATTGGATATTAGTCCTCTATCGGATGTAGGATTGGTAAAGATCTTTTCCCACTCTGTTGGTTGCCATTTTGTCCTATTGACAGTATCTTTTGCCTTGCAGAAGCTTTGCAATTTTATGAGTCCCATTTGTCGATTCTTGATCTTACAGCACAAGCCATTGGTGTTCTGTTCAGGAAATTTTCCCCTGTGCCCATGTGCTCGAGGCTCTTCCCCACTTTCTTTTCTATTAGCTTCAGTATATCTGGTTTTATGTGGAGGTCCTTGATCCATTTGGACTTGAGCTTTGTACAAGGAGATAAGTATGCATTAATTTGCGTTCTTCTACATGCTGACCGCCAGTTGAACCAGTACCATTTGTTGAAAGCTCTGTCTTTTTTTTTTCACTGGATGGTTTTAGCTCCTTTGTCAAAGATCAAGTGACCATAGGTCTGTGGGTTCATTTCTGGGTCTTCAATTCTATTCCATTGATGCACCTACCTATCACTGTACCAATACCATGCAGTTTTTATCACAATTACTCTGTATACAGCTTGAGGTCAGGGATGGTGATTCCCCTGGAAGTTCTTTTATTGTTGAGAATAGTTTTCACTATCCTGGTTTTTTTCCCCCGAGAAACTTTGGATTCTCTCCACCCCTACTCATGCAAGAATTACTTTTGAAATGCACATGGCTTATGCAAACACAGGGTTAAAGTCAATAAACACTGGTGACATTTTACCATCCTATTTTAAAGCCACTAAATTGGATTACAATCATACGGTTTTCATTTCCGTGGAACTTTTTAGCCCATGTGTGAACAATGAAGACTACAGTTGTAGTTGTGTGGCAGGACAAAAAAATCAGGTTGGACATCTCTAGAAAAGTTAGGTTACTCAGAGAGAAAAAAAAATGCACAGGGCTCAAGAAATGCACAGTCCTTCCTTTTTCGTGGTTTTACTTCTCATGGTAACCATGTTCTGAAATTAATATAGAATGTAAAAATACTAAGGAACTTACAAGTTTAAACCACCTGCCTGAGTACTGTGATAAAAATCCCATGCTGTGCCCCACACCCAGAACATACGCCATGCCTTTGTCCAGAGTGTCCATGGTGTATGCACTACTCACCAGGGAGGCTGTCAGGAGCTGCCCTGCCATGCACGGTTCTGGATGCCAGTCACCTTTAACCTAATAATCACCCTGAAGTGCACAGGTAGTGATGGCGCCAATTTTACCGCCATAGTGTGCTATTGTTAGCATTCGGTTTGATTATCTGTTATTATCACGTATTGGTTTTGCTGACCCAGTTTGTAAATTTAAAGATATCATGGGTTTATATGTATGCATGTATGTTTTAGGAAATGTATACATTAAGTCAAGTTCAGAATGAGTCAAGCATTCTGCTTGCAGCCTGAGACTTAGACTATCCCTGCAGGTAAATAGGGGCTATAGTATTTAGTTTGATTTGAAAGAAACTATGCATACACATGCTCTCTCCCCTGAGAATTAAGTAGAGGTGTGTCCTACAGTGTTGAGAGGTTAAAAGGGAGCCTTTGCGTGGTCTGGCATGCAGCTGTCACGATTGTCCTGGGACATTGGAGCACTAGTCCAATGAATGATGAGCCGGTCTTGGGGGCGGTGCTGCAGGGGCAGAGCCAGGTCCCTTCTGGATCACTCACTGGGCACCTGGGACTCCTCTTGGGCTGGGCAGATCCAAGTACATCAGGTGCAGGTCCACAGCTGTCAGATATCTGAGGGCTCATATCTGATGAGCCACCAGAAGTGGATGACAAAAATATGTACCTTAAACAGCCATCCCTACAATAATACAAAAAAAAAAAAAAATAGACTATATTCTTAATGGCATTTTAAATACTGTTCCCAGCCTCGCATACTGACATAATAACATTTCTTAGTCCTTGAAGTAAATCCAATACACACACACACACACACAGGGGGGGGGGAGTGAGAGAGAGAATGTTTTTAATGTCACATTTAACATTCAAAAATTGTTTAGCATATATATTGATTTTTATTCTATTTTTGTGCTATTAATATGTGTGTGTGCATGCGCATGCACACAGGTAAGGGTCAGAGGTCAACTTCTTGTGTCACTCTTCAGCTTCTTCCGCCTGGGTTTTTACTGTTGTTTTTATTTTGTTTTACAGAGTCTCTGGCTTGCCTAAAGCCTGCCCTATAGGCTGGCCAGGGAGCCCAGTGATCTGGCCACCCACACCTCCCCAGCTGTTGATTGGCTGGTATTTCCCAGAATTCTCAGTTTGTTTGATTTTTAATGTGGGTTCTGGGTCTAACTCAAATTCAGTTCTCACCCTTGCTTAGCAAGCACTGTAGTGACTGAGTCCAAAATGATTAATTTTTGAAGATCATATTCAACTAAATTTATTCCTAAGCTTAAACCCAAACATCCTGTAAACAAACATGGGAACTTTCCACTTCATTTTTAATGGGATGGATTCTTTTCTGGTAATTTACTGACTCAAGACAGCCTTTAGAGGTGTTCATTAAGTACAGTGTGGGGCAGGTTCATCCCCATGGAATCTCACCTGGAAAGGAGGTCAACGGGTGTAAAAGGATTTCTAAGAGAGCCTCTTAAACCTAAGTTGCCCAGATGAAGAGGTCAGTCCAGAGATTAGATAGTCTGGGTGTCAGGACACCATGCTCAGACCCCCATACCCCACTTGGCCAACCTGGGCTTGGGGATTTACTTATTCTTTACAACTCTGCTTTGAACCCATGTGGTGCAAATCTGTGGCTCAGTCCCCAAAGCCAGGCATTGGCATTTGGATGCAGGACCTCCCCAGGTCTGGAGGGATTCGTGAACCTTGGAAGGCACGGCTGCCATAATGAGGCTCTGTCCATCCCACTTTGGAAGGCAAGGCTCTGTTGTAGTGGGGCTCTGTCCATCACAGGGGATCTTCCTCCATGACTCAGTTGCCAGCCACCTCAGGGCTTCTCAGATCATCCTTACCAGCAAAAGTCCCTCAGCTGATATTTGTAATTCAAGCACTTGGGAAGCTGAGGTAGAAGTAGCTCAGGCCAGAACTAGCCTGGGTCACATAGTAAATTCAAGGCCCAACCTTGGCTACCATGTGAAGGAAGAGGAAGAGAAGGAAGGAGAGGAAAAGGACAGGAGAAAGGGAGGGAGGGAAGAGAGAGTGGGTGAAAAGTATGTATATACACAACCAGATAGATAGACAGATAGATAGATAGATAGATAGATAGATAGATAGATAGATAGATACATACATACATACATACATACATACATACATACAAACATACATACATACATACATACACACACACACACACATACATACATGCATACACACACACACACACATACATATTCCCTTATTTTTAAAAATATGTTAGTTAACTCTGGAATGTGAGTATAATTTGGTATGTTCGGCTTTATTAAAATGTGGTAGCTTTCACAAATTCATCTCAAAAACACCACCACAATACATATTTATGTAGAATGTTTGACTCGAGACTGCAAAAGTTCACTAGAGTTAAAAGATAGAAACATTTCAAGGGGTCTTGGTAAGCTGGGTACTGAGTCCTCCTGAGGTGATGTTTCCATTCAGGCTGTTCCTCTGGGTAAGCTCCAGGCCTTGGCTCTGGGCACGGCCTCTGAGTGATGTTAATGATTGCACTGAAGCCCCGGGTGCTCTTAAGAGGGTCATTTAAATGAATTCAAGTGAACTCATGTCCACATCAATGAAATGATGCTGCCCTGTGCCAGGAGAGAGTCTACAAGCCTTTCCCAGCCCCTTCATAGCCCATCGCTGTAAAGGACCTGAGAGGCTCAGCCTTGGTCCAGCACCCAGGTGAACAGGCTCCTGGGTATTTGTCCTCAACCCAGACTGCCAGTCCTGAATGTTAGGTTCCAGACCCAGACTCACAAGAGTCCTGAGTGTTAAATCCTGGGCCCAGACTAACAGAATCGAGAGTGTTTTGAGAGTACACACACACACACACACACACACACATACATACACATACATATACACACTTCAAGTGACCACATATGAAAAATGATAGCTCGTTATGCTAAGAACAAGTAGACATTCTTTGCCATTTTAATATCAACTATAAAATATCTTCAAAATAGCAAGCTGTACTCTGAAAACCCCTGCCTGCTTCTGATAGTTAAGAGTCTAGATAACTCTGAGACACTGTGGTGTCTCCAGACAAGGCTCTGGGCCTAGAACAAATGATTGGTGAATTCTCTCTTCCCCTCCCTCCCTCCCTCTCGTTCTTTTCCCCATCCCTCCTGCTCTCCTCCCTCTCCCTCTCTTGCCTCTCCCTCTCCTTCTCTTCTCCCTCTATCTCTCTTTCTCCCTCTCCTCCATCTCTCCCTCTCTCTCTTTCTTTAAACAAGATCATATGAACTCCAGGCTGACTTCAAACCTATCATGTAGCCAAACTTGGCCCTTTGATTGTCTATCAACCAGGTGCTGGGATTCCTGGTGGGTGCCACTGCGTACACTTTATCTGTCCTGGGAATCAAACCCAGGGCTCTGTGTACACTAGACAAACACTACATTCCTAGCCCCTTAGGAATTTTCACTTCCTATCTTCATCAGACGATTCCCCAAATGTCCAGTCTTGGCTAGATAAATTTCTCCCCTGCTTTTATTTTGAAACAGAAATGCTTAGAGCCCCATTATTAACCGTTTAAAGAAAGTAGTCCTGGCTACAGCTCACAGGCCAGTTTGATCCACGTGCTGTTTCTTATGACAGAAGCTGAGAGTGACCCAAAACATGTTTAAATGGCTGGAACCAGTCAGAAGAACATAAATACTTCAGGACTCTGGGAAAGCTAAAGAAAACATAATTTGACACTGAGTGGAGAACACCCGACAATTCACAACCATATTTTTCTAGCTGGTTCCTAGTGTAGCAGGTGGGACAGCTACAGTGGAGTGTGGTTGGCAAAGCTTACACTTCTTAGTGGTTTACCTGTTAGGAGCAAGTTGCTGAGCCTGGGGTAGAGAGCCTCTCATTTACAATACCTACTAGCTGAGCAAAGCAAACAGACTATAAACAAGGAGACAACACCCCTCAAGGAAATGAAGAAAACTCCCTGTACATAAAGACGCTGTCGGGTATCCTTGATTTTTACCTGCACTTGATTTTAAAGATGCAGTGTGCAGGCAGAGAGAGATGGCTCAGCAGTTAAAACCATTCACTTGTTGCCCTTCCAGGGGACCTGGCTTCAGTTACCAGCACTTAGGTGGTGACTTAAAACCATCTGTAACTCCACTTGCAGCATATCTAGCTGATGCTGTCTTCTGACCTCCTCCGGTGCCAGGTACATCTGTGGGACACATACATACGTGCAGGCAAAGCATTCATACATATAAAATAAAAGAAATAAAACTAAAAAAAAAAACAAAGATTTTTAAAGCTATATGTGTGTCAGGTATGGCAAGTATGATTGTTCAAAGAGACAGAGGAGCAGAATGCAGATTCAATATGAGCTAGAACTATAATATATATATATATACATAACTCATATATGTTATATAAATAAAAATGTACCAAGATAAAATTAATTGATACAATATGATAATATAGCATATGTCATAGACATAGACTATAATACATATGTATTTTATATAAGCAATTTATATAATGCTATGTGTCCTAGAAATAGGATGTCATAAATATATATAAGTAAATAAATGATGAGGTAGCGTATGTTCTAGAAACAGCCGATAATTCCAGAGAGCTGTGGTGACAGAGGCTCCCATCCCGCTGCTAATTCTCTAATGACAGAGGTGGGATTGACTTTCAAGAGAGATTTAAAAGGCATGGGCCTCTAAACACAGCCAGGGCCCCTCCTGCCCTCCCCCGCCACCCCCAACCCCCTCCCGTGGTAAAGGTTGCGCCAGTTAATGGATTTCAAAGTCAAGAATCTAATGCTAATCTAAGTATTTGCTTATACGCTCTCTGAAGTCTCGACAGATTAGGTTTGGAAGTATTTCCATAGATCATATCTGCATAATCTAATAGAGATGACTTCAGGAGCGCCGGCGATACCTTCCTGTGCCGCGCTTGCCAGCACACCGCGCCCCATCGCTAGCATTAGGAAAGGATGCGCTTCTGTTTGAATTTTTTTAAAAAAAAAATTTCATTCAATTTCCGGAACAATGCTAAAGGGTTTTTAGAAAATATTCTGTTTCCGTTGGGAAGGCTCTATCTTGGCCAGAGCATCAGGGGAGAGATGGCCGGTCCCAAGGAGAAGCAAGAGACAGGCGCCCTGTGAAGTTTGTGTAATGTAATTGACTTTGTCAAAGGACAGTCAGGAATCATGTGATTTCCAGTCTCCAGGGAGCTTAACACATCACCTACATGAGGTCCCACTTATTTAAATATCTCCCTTTAAAAATATGCAATGGGCTCATAACTTCATCAGCAACCCTCCTCGGCTGAAAGGATATTTTGAGCCCGGTTGTGAGGAGACCAACAACTTGGAATAAATGCAGTCCCTTCGCCCCTTCACTCATGCACAGGCCTCACATCCACCACCCCCACCCAATGACAGAGACTCAGGAAAGATCTCCCTAAGCTAATGTCTCTGTAGAAGATCAGAAAAGATTAAACTCTTGAGACTTCAATTTGTCTAATACAAGGAATGTCTCCCACTGTGTAGAGCAGGCCAATGCAGCCATGGTGGGTGGGGGTGGAGAGGCCAAGCTAAGGGCACACTCAGACATCCTGCAGCTGTCCCCAAGTCCCATGCTTTGTCACCTGTATGGGCTTGGGTTCCTCGAATGGCTTCTCTGGGTTGCCCTTCCCTTGAGTATAATTTCGCTTATACCTCAGCCTTCTTCCACAACGAATGATCCAGGCCTCGTGATTAGCCTGTGACAGAGACCGCACTGCATGACAGAGACAGCCAGATCCTGCCCTTGATGAACCCCACAGAGCTCAGCTCCTCCTCTGAAACTCTTTTCCCAACAGCACTCACAAGGGGGGTGGGAGGCAGAGGTAAGATCTCAGACACATGAAGCTGTCATTGTCTGGCGGCATGGGGTAACAGGAAGATCCCCCAAGGAGGAAGACCCACAACTGAAGGGATGGGGCTAGGCCTTCTTTAGAGTCCCCTTGCTAAGCTGCAGGCCTGAGGGGAAGACCAGACCTCGACTGAAGCAGGGAAAGGCAAGACTGGGAATGGAAGCTCAAGGCAGGCCAAGCAGGTGTGATTTAGGCAGAGAACTGGGTAGGAGTAGAGATGACAGCCAGACCTGGTGACATGAGCCTGTCATCCCAGATACCACAGAGGATCAAAGGCTCAAGGCCAGCCTGGGCTACACAGCAAAACTCAATCTCCAAATGAGAAGAGAAGAGGGCTGGCCACATAATTAAGGTAGAGGGCTCGCACAGTGTGCACAAGGCCCGGGTTCAGCCCTCAGTAGTGGAAAAATAAACAAATAACTAGAAGAAAAGAAGGAGCAAGGAATGAGCAGTGGGCACAGGGGATGTTGGGCTCTGGGGACTGTGAAAAAGAACAACTTTATTCCAGGGACACAAAACTTCAAAAGCTGAGTGATGGAAATGAAGCCAATATATGAATGAAGGGGTGTGAAAGAATGAAGCAGACAATGAAAGAACTTCTTAAAGTTTATGTCAGTACACACACACACACACATACACATACACATAGAGAAAGGCACATTACATGCACACAAACACATGTCATGCACATGCATACAAACGCACACATACACAGGCACATGTACCTGCATACACACACACACACACACACACACAAAATGTGTTCTCAACTCGTTTATTCTCAGCAATTCCAGATACAAGGGAAGTTCAGCGTGGGTCAGAGGCAGTGAGCTGGAGGAACCTCAGCCTCTCATCCCTCAGAGGATGCTGGGACACTGTCTGGAAGGAAGGCAAGGAAAGTTGGCAGGCAGGCCATTATCAGTCTACAGGCAAGAATCCACAACATGCCATTTTAAAGGAGGACTTGACAACCACAGCACAGGGCCAGCAGATGCAGTGAACACTCTGGAGACAGCTGTTCTGACTGGGTCTGTGTCACACGGAGGCCCTGAGGCCTGCAGCTGGGACTCCAGAATCTAATGACTCAGAAGACCTCATTGGTGTCAAAAAAGAGTATGCCATGGGCTGGAGAGATGGCTCAGCGGGTAAGAGCACTGACTGCTCTTCTGAAGGTCCTGAGTTCAAATCCCAGCAACCACATGGTGGCTCACAACCACCTGTAATGAGATCTGATGCCCTCTTCTGGTGCTGTCTGAAGACAGCTACAGTGTATTATGCTGGAGCAAGCGGGGCCATCCTGAGTTCAATTCCCAGCAGCCACATGATGGCTCGCAGCTATCTATACAGCTACAGTGTACTCATACACATAAAAGAGTATGCCAACATGCATGTAAATACCGTGTATAAATGGAATGTAACAGGCAAATTTCCATGAGATCCACGAAGAAAATCCAACCAACTTTTACCAAAAACTAGGCTTTTGCTTTGTTTTTTGGGGGTTTTGTTTTTTAACCAAAAAGGTCATTTTCTTAAATATGTATTAAAAGCCGATCATCTTCAATTTCTTTTTCAAGCAAAACATATCAGGGTGAAACGTCCCCTTTACATTTACTTTCTCCATTTCTTTTTCTTTCTTTTATTTATTTATTATTTCTTGTTTGGTTTGGCTTGGTTTGGCTTTGGTTTGGAGCCAAGGACTCCTTGTTATTGAGCTTTGGCTAGCCTAGAACTCACTATGCAGACCAGGCTGACCCCCACCCCCTAGACTTACAGCAAACCTGCTTTGGTCTCCCCAGTACTGGGATTACAGGGTGCCACCAGGCCCAGCCCCATGTGGGGGGGACGGATCAGTTACCCACAGTAATGGTTGATGTTGTCAACTTGACAGCATCTCAAATAGCGTGGGAGATGGGCCCCAGTGTATCCATCCCCATCAGGGCTTACCTTGGTCACTAATTGATATGTGAGGACTCACCTTCATTTTGAGTGGTACATTCCCAGGGCAGGGTGATCCTGGGCTGTGTGAAGTGGAGGAAGACAGCTGATGTCTGGAACGGATTGGTGTGCAGGGGCTCCTGCTCTTTCACACGCCTTAACTTCTGTGGCAGAGGCCTGACTGCTAGCCCTGCACTTGTTGGCCTCCGAGGACAGTCAGCCAACTGAAGGCACTTTCAGGGAAGTGTTTCACAAAGGATCTAGAGGAGAAGGAAAGAACAGCAACCATTCTCACCTTGCATGCCCAAGGAGGTTGGCACGGTCCGAGGCTAGGGTCAGGGATTTCAGTCCTGATGTGCTTGGCAGCCCCTGGTTGCTGTTCTGCACCACAGGGGCTGAACCTGGACATGTGACCCCTGCAGCTCCTAACTTCCTGGGCTTGCCAGTGGTTTACAGTCTCAAAATCCCCATTGTTGTGAAAACCTCTCCAGCCTTATGGTAGACTTTCCCTGCTTTAGCTACTCAGCCCTGTGTACTTTGCCCATCAAAGTGGCCCTGAGACTGAGTGTCAGTACATTTCTCTGATCCCGGCATGACAGATGACCCCAACCTTGGTTCATGGTCCCATGACTTCTTGGCACCTGCTCCCCTTTTACTGAATCAGAATAACATGAAATAGACTGGTACATGTCCCTCACTGGTGGCGTGGCCCCAAGCACTAACTTGCCTGTGTAAGATGGAGGAACCCTCCAGGGAAGGACCCTGCAGATTCATTAATTAGAAAGCTGACCCCACCCTGAGAGTCTGAAGCAAGAGACCCAAGCACCAGCAGAGACCCAAAACTAAGCTAAGGACCCCCTTCCATTTTCTCCCCTGGACATAACAGTTTACACCAGCCCTGCAATTTAACCTGCATCTGCCAGCCTGAGGCAACTCCAAGTTCAAAGTCAAACCCATCCTGGCTGTCTGTGGGCTTAAAGAAAGTGGGCTGAAGGCAGACCAAGAACTGCCCAGGAGGAAAATAAATAAATGTGGCCACACACACACACACACACACACACACACATACACACACACACCACGGCACATGGCACATAGCACATAGCACACAGTCAGCTCTCCAGAGAGATCAGGGTAACTACCAAGCTCCTTTGTACAGCACCCTCCTCTGGACAGCCCTTCCCCTCTCCTATCAAGGCCAGGCTAGCTCTGCTGTTTCCCCTTCCTAGTCTCCTTTCCCCAGCAGCATCTGCCACTCAGCGTCCATCTTTACAGCAAGCAACGCTTTCCAAAGCTAATCTATATTCAAATGAGCAAGAAATTGTCAATTTCTCATGTTGCGTTGGCTGAACTCCAGTCCCACTTTGGGTGTATATTAGTAGAAGTCTGGTCACTATGCTATGACACACTCCCCACTAACCCCATGGTGACTTGTTTCTCTCAGAGCAAGAAATGAAAAGCTTTGCACCTCTCCATGGGACCCCGAGCTGGTGCGAGCCTTGGCATATGGTTTCTGGTTGGTCGGGTGCTGTTCTTCAGCCTTAAGACTAAAGTTGCAAACCTGAGAAACTGGGGAGACACAGCGGGCCCACAGCTTCCTAGAGTCCCGGTCACAGCCTTGTTTTCACTGCCGTTACCTCTGGGACAGCAGGCAGAATGGTGGCCTCTACCCATGTTCCATTGTCCTTGTGAAAACATGGCCTGAGTCTGAGGATCCTAGGGATCCTTGGAATCTTCTGGATGCTTAAAACTGGGGTTCTTTCCTGGCCACAGTCGTTCTGGGAGAAAGAGCGGAGCACAAGGGTCTCTGTGACACCAGCCGTGACTGGGAGTCACCCACCCGCAGGCAGGACACTGGGAGTCACCCACCCGCAGGCAGGACACTGGGAGTCACCCACCCGCAGGCAGGACACTGGGAGTCACCCACCCGCAGGCACCTGGAGCAGGATTCTGACATACGGCAGCTGTCTTGTTCATAAGCCACAGGAAGGTCCTGTGCCTGGACTCACAGCATACACACACCCCCAGCCCCAAGGAAGCCAGGAACACAGGATCTAGCCCGCTTGCCTCCTTTCTTGACTATTAAAAGTGCCTCCTTCACTATACAGGAACACAGGAAATCTAAAGAATGAGCCTCAGGCTCTCTCAGGGCTGCAGACCCAGGCAACATTCACAAGCAAAGCTTTCTCCATACCAGAAACCTAGACAGCAGAGGCTGGGCAGAGTCCTATGTCACACTGCAGCTCCTAGGGTCCCTGATAGAAGCCAGAGTCCCAGCATCCTCTCACCTTGGACCTTCAAGCTGACCACGGGTCAGTTAGTCATGTCCACTCCAACCATAACCTAAGAAGAAGCAATATCAGGTCTCAATAACCTACAGTCTGAGAAGATGACTTGCTCAGTAAAGACCTGAGTTATGTCCCTATCATCCACGTGAAAGTGGTGCACACTTATCATCCCATGCAGGGGAGGTAAGGACACATTGATTCCCTGGGCTCATTGGCCAGCCAGCACTGTCTACTTGGTAAGACCCAGGTCAATGAGGGACCCTGTCTCAAAACAAAGACAGATGGCCCTGAAGAATGACACTCATCATATTCCTCTGGTCTCCAAACGCACACACAGACACATGCACACCTGCATACGTACATACACAAACATACAAACGTTGGCTGTTCTCACGGCATGTGGCCTGGAAGCAGCCTACACAGGACATTTCCCAAGTCCTGGGGTGGTGTGACTCTGATCCCTGCCTATGTATCTACCGAGATGATGAAATTCAGCAGAGAGAGAGACCACGACAGACTCCAGACCTCCTGAGGTCTTTCCCCCAGCTAAGCTAGCAGGTCGACAGTTTGATCTGAGTCAGCTGCATCACCTCCTCCGGGAAGCCCTCTTACTTCACTGAAGCGTCACCCCTTGGGGACACTCTTCCCTAGCAGCTCTTGCCCTTGTCATCTGGGACAGATAGTTCTGACAGATGCTGTGTCGCCTCTCTGGGAAGCCCCCTGACAACAGAAGCTAGAGCTTGAACCTTTAGTTGTCACTGCCCAGTAAACGGTGTGGTAAGAAGCATGTGCATCTCATGGTATCTGGTTACCTGAGTGACAAACCCCTGTGCATCCTTCAGGACTTAGAGGTCACGAGAAAGGAAGAGCCGGGATCCCCAACTTCAACCTAGGGCCTGACAGAGTAGCATTTGGTGTCGAATCTGCAGGGTCAACGTTCTCAGCCCTCAGACTCTCCGTCACCCCGTAAGATGTATAAGGGACAAGTGTGTGCATCACATCCTTTGCAGACAGAGGCAGTGCATGTTGCTGATGCCCCAGCAGAAATGCCACCTGACTCAGTAAAGGCAAATGGCTTTCTTCTCTTCCTTAGCTCTCAGTTACTAATTCCAAATTTTGTCCATCCCCAGTGCTGGACTGGCTCTGGAGACAAAGGGAACTCATAAATGGTCTGTGCCCTAGGAAGGGCACTAACAGAGAGCAGCCCAATGCTTCCTCTAATTCTCACAAGAGCTTCTCAAGTTGGCTAATCTCATTCTATTTTGCCAATGAGAAAAAAAAAGATTAGCCAGGCGAGCCTGCTGTGCCATGTCATAAGCCACAAAGCGTCAGGGGCTTCTGTTTCCATCAGAGCCTGCCTGCTCTGCCATCTCTTCAATGAGCCCCTCACAGTATTCCCCTGTGAGTTTTGGGGACCTCCTGCAGCTCCCCTAACCTTGCACATGCCCCTGCTACCCTGACCCCTCCCTGCTTCCCCTCTTTCTGTTGGCTTAGGGACCCAGTAATATCGTCCAACACTTCGCACAAGGAGCATGGGACCCTGAGCTCCACCTGGTTAAAAACAACAGCTGGGATCATGGCTTAGAATCTTTCTGGTGGTCAGGTTTTTACTCTATACCCTATGAATTCTTGCACACTCCTCAACAAGATACATCATACATAATATTTTTTAGTGATTATCTAGTATTCAACGCAAGTCCAATTTGCAGGCATTTATGGTATGACTCGTGTATGCAATAACTATGGCGGATGCAGGGAAGCTAGGAAGAGGTGCTCTGAGCATCCTGCCTGCAGTCAGGAAAGAAGAGCAATGCCCATGTGAGCCCAACCCTATGGGGGACAAGCAAGTGACAGCACCAGGGGGCTAATGGCAGGTGGCCCTGCACATGCCTGACAAAGTTCTGCCTGCTCCTCAGGGTGTCCAGGATCCAAGGCTCAAGCTTGCTTCTAGAGCATTCCTCTCTCCATGCAAGAACAAAGAGATGCGCTCCTTCATTAGTTAGACTTCTGCAGAGTTCTAAATCAAACCACAGCATTCAAATTTTAAAAGTTTGATCATCTGAGAAATAAGGATATTAAATATGATTAAATATGATTGCAGTTGAGGGTACAGGCTGCTCTTCCATTACTTGCTTTGATTAAAAAAAAAAAAAAAAAGCTATCTGAGCTGCGAGGCTGAAAAGTTAAATGCAGCAAGGAAGAAAATAAAAGCCAGCGAATCTGCAGCCGGTCTTGCTTTCTGTGAGGAAATCGTATTGTTCAAGGAGCATTCGTCACCACATCAAGAACACATGAGCTGGCATCGGAAGTGAATGTTCCTCTCTCCCCTTTAATTGCTAAGAATAAGAGGGATCACAATGAAGAAGAAGTTGTCACTATGATTCTTTAGGGAACACGAGAAAGGCTACTGTTTTGAATGACACACTGACAGGAAGCTGTGGTTCCTACACTGGGATTTAATTGTTGCAGTATCAGAGTTTAAATAGTAATAAAGTTCTCTGTCCTCAAGTTATGAGGGGGAAATTGCCCATCATATTGTGTGGACTATAATATCTGAGTTACTGCTGAGAGCCCATCTTTTAGCCCATAAATGATTGTGTTTTTTTACTGCTGTTCTAAGAATCACTAATGTCTCCCCCCACTTTCCCAGGGGCTTGTGCCAAGGATGCTGAACTTCGGGAACTTTCCGAGATGGTTTGGTCATCACAAGATCAAAACACATTTGGACAAAGGAATACTGCAGTGAAGATCAGGGAGGGTCTCTACAGCCATGCCAAATGTCAACCGCAGTCATCTTCAGAGGTGAAATGGATGTCAAAAATGTTAAGAGGGAGGAAAGAGAGAGGGGGAGGGAGGGAGGGACAGAGAGAGAGAGAGAGAGGGAGGAAGAGAGAGAGGCCCTAGGTAATAATAGTTCACTTACCTCAACATTTTAATTGAAGAGTTGGCTGGGGCTCAAACATGGCCCTGACCAACTCTAGCCCTCGGGATGTCACCAGAGAGAAAAATGATCAACCACAGACAAAGTCTGTCACTGGGGAAGGTTGAGATCACTGTGAGAGTGGCAGAGGGGCTGCAAAATGATTTCCTTCAAAATCATTCAAAGACGCACATTATGGAGAAGTCTACCAAACCCAGAAGTCGGAGCTGGCTTTAGAAAATCAAAACTGAATCCTTGGTTTGAATTGCTGTGGACAAGAGAAGGAGTCGCCGCTTCTCCCAAGGCCATGATGTTGGAGACTCACATGCCAGCACTCAGGAGGCAGAGGTAGGAGGACCTCAGGTTTGAGACCAGCCTGAGCTACATGATAAGTTTTAAGCCAGCCTGGGCTACATTGCAAGACCTTGTCTCAAAATCAAACAAAAAGAAGCAAGTTGAGTTTGAGCTAAAAATCATGTAACCATTTAGTGGAAGTACAACCTATGCAATATTTGGGCCACAGATATGATCTGAATAGTATTTATTGCTTGTCTGAGAGTCCCAGGGCACTTTGTTCTTTACCTGCTGGCAGTCCGAGGCAGGAGGCCTGTGAGTGTCTCACTCTGACGTCTCTGTGTCTGTTCCCAGGGGCCCCAGAACTAGGCTTTGAAGACCCACAGGAGACTCTAGCCAGACTGGGTCTCAGGCAGCTAGACACAGGACCCATTGCCAAGTATACAGCCTTTGGTCTCTTACTCTAGATGAGGAAGATGATGAGAATCCTCAGTGTCCCTGTGGAAGTTGCATGTCAGTGCTGCACGCTGGGCCGGGAGCCACCATGCAGATTCAGAGGCAGGGATTTGCAAGGCTCTGTCCTTAGCAGATACATCCCACCAGATGAGTGGTAGTGCTTGCCAAGAGCACAGAGGAGGGAGCACCAGACTTAAAAGTGCCTTCAAGGGCTGAAGAGATGGATCACTCCATTAAGCATCCACCTCACAAGCATGAGGATCTGAATTCTGACTCCCAATACACACAGTTAAAAAGAACAGCTGTGCTGGTGTGCGCCTGTAATCCGAACCATGAAAGAAATGAAAGGTGGAACCCCAGAAGTACATGGGCTAGCCTGGCCATTGTAACAGAGTACCATGCTGGCTAGAGACCCTGTCTCAAAAAGGCAGAAGGTTCCAGAAGTTGTTCTCTGACCTCCACATGCACATTATACACACTGAGACCCACCCACCCACCCACCAACCACACACACACACATGCACACACATTCATACATGCAGTCACTCACACATATACACATACATATATACACATACATACACACACACATACACACACATATATACACACACTCACACACACATACACACATATTCACTCTCACACACACACATACATACACACATTCTCACACACACATACATACAGTCACTCACACACATACACACACTCACACACAGCCCAGTATTATAGGAAGGCTTGCTGCTAATCCATAGATCTAGGCCCCACTCTTTCAGAACTCTGTCCTCTTCAGGTACCCCAGTACTATGCATTTTTTTAAAAGATTGGTTTTATCATTTTAATTATGTTTTGTATCCTCTGATTGTGAACTACCCAACATCACCTCAGGTCCTCTGGAAGAATGTTCTTGCCCCCTGAGCCTTTCTTCAGCCCCGCCCCAGGAATCTGGCTCTTTAACAAGCCTTCCTACACTCTCTCTAAGCGCCTGGGTTTTAAATCCCCCACCCAATCAATCTGAGAATTGCATTGTTTTTAAATATGATTTTCAACAGCATTTTCTCCAAAGGCAGTATCATTCATGAATTTAGCATTGCACAATTTGCTCATGGGCAGTTTCTGTCTTAACAGTGTGGTGTCCACATCTGAAGGAGAAGTAAAATGTCCGCGCCCATGGATCTCTCTCTTAGAGAAATGCACTTTTTTGTCTCCGCTTGTATTTTTGTTTCTGGTGTGTAATATAATTTTCCCCATGATGAAGAATTATAAATTCCATAAAAGGGCCATGAATTCTTTGTAATGCTTTACTGATCGGCACATCTGATATTTCTGTACTTGCAAGATGAGTGTAATTATGGAATTTTAGAATCACAATAGAAAATTATAAGATGAAAATAATTATGGAACTTTAGAATTATAATGGAAAGAGAAAACGAGGGCTCAAAATGCAAGCATTGCTTGAAAGGGCGCTTGCACATATTCTCCTTTGGTTAAGTATACAAGAAATAACACTTTTCCAGACAATGTTTTATTATTATTAAACCCACACGGGGAGATGGCTTAGGGCAGCCAGTGTGGTAGTACACACCTGTAACCTCAATGTGCACCTGGGGAGGCAGAAACAGGCAAATCTCTGAGGGCTTGATGCACAACCAGTTTAGCCCCTGTTGAATTCCAGGCCAACTCTTGTACTGTCTGGTGTTGTGTGTCAACTTGACACAAGCTGGAATTATCACAGAGAAAAGAGCTCCCCTTGAGGAAATGCCTCCATAAGATCCAGCTGTAAGGCATTTTCTCAATTAGTGATCAAGGGTGGGAGGGCCCATGGTGGGTGGTGCCATCCCTGGGTTGGTAGTCCTAGGTTCTATAAGAAAGCAAGCTGAGCAAGCCAGGGGAAGCAAGTCAGTAAGTAACATTCCTCCATGGCCTTCACATCAGCTCCTGCCTCCTGGTTCCTGCCCTGTGTGAGTTCCTGTCCTGACTTCTTTTGATGATGAACAGCAATGTGGAAGTATAAACTAAATAAAACCTTTCCTCCCCAACTTGCTTCTTGGTCATGATGTTTTGTGCAGGAATTCGAACCCAGACTAGACAGTTCTAAACAAAAAAGCCAAGATAAGTGATACCCAAGGTTGCCTTCAGTCCTCCATCTTCATGAAGCAAATCCACATATGACTTCACTGGATGCTAGTGACATAAGGCTTTGCCTTAATGAATCTATTGGAATCTGAGCAGGACTGTCACCTTGGTGCTTGGAAAGTTCCAGGTGACCTAGACTCAATGTCAGGCTGGCATGTTTTCCCATGGTCTCAAGTATCTTAGTTTAGATGTTAAAGGCCTGTGGGAAACCATGACAATGCACATCCTACTGGGAGATGGGCAAGGGAGGACATGGTTTCCCAATAGGCTGATGGGGAGTCTTCCCTCCAATTTTTAATATTTTCCTTTTGTTTTAATTATTTGTTTTTATCATTTTGATTACATGTATGTGCATGTGCCTGGGTGTAGATATGTGCACTTGAGTGCAGATGTCCAGCCCATGGAGGCCTCTCCCTAGAGATAGATGATCTGCATGATGTGGATGCTGGGAACTAAACTCCATCTCAGGCAGGAGCCATGATGCTCTCATTACTAACACTGCTGAGCCATCTTTCCAGCCCCTTATTTAACTGTTTGTGTGTGTGTGTGTGTGTGTGTGTGTGTGTGTGTGTGTGTGTGTGTGTGTTTTCGACTGGTTGGTTGGTTAGTGGTTGGTGGTTGGTTAGTTGGTTGGTGGTTGGTTAGTTGGTTGGTGGTTGGTGGTTGGTTGGTGGTTGGTGGTTGGTTGGTGTTTGGTTGGTGTTTGGTGGTTGGTTGGTAGTTGGTGGTTGGTTGGTGTTTGGTTGCTGTTTGGTTGGTGGTTGGTTGGTGTTTGGTTGGTGGTTGGTTGGTGGTTGGTTGGTGGTTGGTTGGTGGTTGGTTGGTGGTTAGTTTGTTGGTTGGTTGGTGGTTGGTTGGTGGTTGGTTGGTTGTTTGGTTGGTGGTTGGTGATTGGTTGGTTGGTGGTTGGTGGTTAGTTGGTTGGTGGTTGGTTGGTGGGTGGTTGGTGTTTGGTTGGTTGGTGGTTGGTTGGTGGTGGTTGGTTGGTGGTTAGTTGGTTGGTTGGTGGTTGGTTTGTTGGTTGGTGGTTGGTTGGTTGGTTGGTTGGTAGTAGTTGGTTGGTAGTTGGTTGGTTGGTTGGTGGTTGGTTGGTGGTGGTTGGTTGGTGGTTGGTTGGTTGGTGGTTGGTTGAATGGTGGTTGGTTGGTTGGTTGGCTGGCTGGCTGGCTGGTTGGTTTGGTTGAGTGATGGGTTGGTGTAACTCTAGCTGTCTTGACCTCACAGAGATCTGCCTGCTTCTGGCTTCCAAGTGATGGGACTAAAGGCATGTGTCACCACTCCCAGTTTAACATTTTTAATCTTTAGCTTTATTATTTTTTTTAAAAGAGGCTGTGAGACAACTCTGTGCCTAAAGCTACTTGTTGCTATGCCTTACACCCTTGAGTTTGATCCTGTGGCTCATATAAATCACCAGCTTCAGATTACAGGAATATGCAATCCTAACATCCCAACAGCAAGAGGTAAAGACCAGAGAATCCATCACCCAGAAGCTGAGGTACACAGACTGAGGCAAAAATGACATGAAAGCCTCCTACTTCAAAAATAAGGTAGAAAGCCAGAACTGACTCCAAAAGCTGTCCTCTGACTTCCACACATGCATCATGGCATGTGCATATTTGCACTCACACATACATACATACATATTCAAATAAATAAATAAGATGTCTGGGATAGGTGGGGGAGGTGTACTTACAGAGAAGACCAACATTCATGGCATAGTGCCTGGTGAGGAAGACCCTTCCCCCCAACATTCATGGCATAGTGCCTGGCAAGGAAGACCCCTCCCCCAACTGTGGATAGTGTCTTACAGTGGTCCAGTGGTGGGGATGAAAAGAAACTAAAGGAAGATAGAGAGGGTATGCATGCAAGACTGTGCGCATTAGTGCCACCATCATTTGCTGACCGTGGTCTCCAGTTTCCCTGGCCTTTCAGTGTGTACTCAATACCAGCGACCAGCCAAGGAGCTTCTAGGCCTTTCTATCCAATCTGTGTCTACTGAGGAAGCTGGCTTCATGGACTGACGGACACCTGTTTGTTCCTCTGCCTCACCAACAAACAGCCAGCCATTTTTGGACCACCCAACTCCAGCTCAGAAGCCAGTCTGGGATGTAAAATATGCACGTGTTCTATTGTTTCCGTTCCTCCAGAGAGCCCTGGCTAACACAGCTCCCAAGGGCTAGCTAGTCATCAAACTAATGCCAGAAAACACCAGACAGGGGCCCAGGAGACGGGCAACACCTCCCTTTATAGTGTTATCATCAACCCAGGAGGTCTGCAATTTTTCTTGCGGTGGGTGCAGGCAGGGGGCTCCTTAGATTTGTGGTGTTCACTGCAACAGCTACTCAGTTCCCATGAAGAGAAAGTGGGCATGGATGCCAACCATGGGGGTGCCTGGACGAGAGCTGTTAGTATCAAATAAGCCAGACAGAAATGGGGTTTAAAGTTGCTGATCTACGACCCAGTGAGGCAAATTGAGAAACTCCAGCAGACAGTCCACTTGAGGGCTTTTATTTTATTGGTTGAAAGGTTGCTTGGTTAATTTTCATTTCTTTGTGTGTATGTGTGTGTGTATCTGTATCTGTGTGTGTATGTGTGTGTGGTGTGTATCTGTGTGTGGTGTGTATCTGTGTGTATATCTGTGTGTATCTCTCTCTCTTTCTCTCTCTCTCTGTCTCTCTGTCTCTGTCTCTGTCTCTGTCTCTCTCTGTCTCTCTGTCTCTCTCTCTCTCTCTCTCTCTCTCCCTCTGTGTGTGTGTGTGTGTGTGTGTGTGTGTGTGGTGTGTATCTGTGTGTATATCTGTGTGTATGTCTCTCTCTTTCTCTCTCTCTCTCTCTGTCTCTCTCTGTCTCTCTCTGTCTCTCTCTCTCTCTCTCTCTCTCTCTCTCTCTCTCTCTCTCCCTCTGTGTGTGTGTGTGTGTGTGTTCATGGGGGTATACTTGTACACATGCATATGGTGGCCTGTCCTTGGGAGTCATCCTCAGAAACACCACCACCTCCTTTGAAACACAGCCTCTCTCTTTCCTGGAGCTTATGAAATAGGCTAGACCGGCTGGCTGGCCAATAAGGTCCAAGGATCCTCCTGTCTCTGTCTCCCCAACTTGGGGAGACAGAGATGGGGTTATAACCACGTATTACCATGCTCATGATACAGGGGTTCTGGAAATCAAACTCAGGTCCTCAGCATCCAAGGCAAGTACTTTACGAACTGAGCCATCTCCCCAGCCTGGGTTGGTTAGTTTTTCGAGGCAAGACCTGCCTGTGTACCTGGGTTAGCCTCAAACTCACACTCTCCCTGCCTCAGCCTCCCAGCTCAGCTCTGGGATTACAGGTGTGGGCTCTGAGTCTTAATTGTCTCTCTGTGAACCTTTCCCACCTTCAGCTGGCCTGCGTGCAGACGTTTCTCCTGCTAGGAACTCCCTGAAGCCCTGGGAGCCACTGATGAAAACAGCAAAGATTTGCTGCCATGCCACGATGCATGTGTGGAGTATAAACCGGGCATGCCCCCATTCCAGTTGAGGGTAGTAACATCTACCCTGTGTGGTGGCGATAAGTGGCTTCCATCAGCTGGAGACCATTTCCAGACTGCACACACATGAGGGAGGGAGGCTGGGGAGTTAGACATGTCACCTACCTGGTACTACGTAAAATGTTACAATTTCTCTTTCACTCTACATGTAAAGCCTTCTCTTAAACCTACAAATGATGTTTAGACATTGAAACTGGTGGGGTTTGCAAAGAGACTCCATCACTCCTGCCTGTATTCCCATTAAGAGTCTCCATTCTCCTGAGAGCCACTTCTGGCCTCCAGCCTCCCTCTTTCCCCCTCTACTGTGTTAGCTCCCCCACACCGCCCTTTGCTCAGACTTCCTACCCACATTAGAACCCTGAAACACTTGGCTCATGGGCATCCCGCATGATGGGAGCTTTGATTTTATTTATTTAAAACTTGGCTGCCCCCACCAGTCTCCTGAGAGAAAGCATCACATAGTCACTGGGGTGCATATACCTTTGAAAGGGCATGCATTCCCAGATTGTTGCCTTTGAGCCAAGGCTAAAAGCACTTTCTCAGACATAAGGGCCCAGGGAATGCTACCATCAAGGTGTAATGTTAGCACTGCTGTTAAAGTAATATCCAGCGCCCTTTCAGAGGAGTAGATCAAATCGATGTGTCTCCAGCCTGGTCCAAGGCTTCATTCATCACAGCCAGAGCTGGGGAGATGGCTCAGTTGGTGAAGTACTTGCCTTGGATGCTGAGGACCTGAATTCGATTTCCAGAACCCCTGTATCATGAGCATGGTAACATGTGGTTATAACCCCAGGTGGGGGAAAACAGAGACAGGAGGATCCTTGGGCCTTACTGGCCAGCCAGCCAGTCTAGCCTATGTCATAAGCCCCAGGAAAGAGGAGAAAGGCTGCATTATTCCTGTCCACAAGTGATCTTCCCTGTGATGACACTGGGCTGAACAAGGCACTTTGGTCTCCGCTCTGGTTCTACTGAACTAGAACTCATAGGGCTGTGTGAAGAGAACTCAAGACACCAAAGAGCGGCACTGTGACCTGCATGAGCTGATCTGTGAAGCCGTTTGACAAAGATGACTGTGTGGAACCAGATGCTGGGACCTGACTGGTCCATGGATGCAGAACCAATCCAAGCACAGAGAGCCATGCTGGAAAGTCCGAGGGCTCAGTCCGTGAAGAGCTTGCTGCAAAGCATGAGGACATGAGATGAATACCCAGAGAACACGTAAATCCTCTGTAACCCCAGGACTGGGGACTGAGGAGAAGCACAGAGACACGGAGTGGTCTGGGACTAGCTGACTCCTCCATACCACTCACACACTGTCACTGAGAAGGCGAGCAAACCTTGCGCTGTGGTATTGTTTAAAGCTCATTTTCTTGTGAATAATCAGAAGGGAGGCCGTGATTTTAATGGAATGCTACGAACCGCATTTTAATTATTGCCGGGACTTAAGTCCTTTAGTGAAATACATATTTATAAACCTTGGTGGGGCATAGATCATTTACCTAATAGAGCAAGGCTGCTCGAAGGTTGCTGTCGCTAATCTATCAGGTAAATATCCATTTATAATTGGTTCTTTAATCCTTGGTCTTTCCCCTGATAGGTTGGAACAACCCAGCAAGACCGCTTCATTCTTCAGGGAAAGTCTGTTATCATCCATCACAATGTCAATAGAAATATATACATTAAAGCAATTATAGAAATCACTGCCTGAGACGAGATGTAGCTCAGCCAGAGAGAGACAGCAACCCAAACCAAACAGCCACTGGGCAGACAGGCCTGCCGGGAGGAGAGCAGCCAGGCAAAGACAGGTTTCCGAATAGGATAAGACCTCTGGTGTTCCCTAAAGGAAAAGCACGTGCTTGTGCTTGGTAACCCCTAAATCCTGCCCTCACTGCTGCAACCCCTGAATCCTGCCCTCACTGCTGCAACCCCTAAATC
>NW_022196912.1:119968489-119983899 GCF_008632895.1 Mastomys coucha | reverse complement strand
CCCTAAATCCTGCCATTACTGCTGTAACCCCTAAATCCTGCCCTCACTGCTGCAACCCCTAAATCCTGCCATCACTGCTGTAACCCCTAAATCCTGCCCTCACTGCTGTAATCCCTAAATCCTGCCATCACTGCTGCAACCCCTGAATCCTGCCCTCACTGCTGCAACCCCTAAATCCTGTCCTCACTGCTGCAACCCCTAAATCCTGCCCTCACTTGTACCTCCAGCCATAGTCACCCACACAAACACTTCATTTTTGTAGTACCAGGTGTCAGGCTCTGGTACCTGTTTGTCAGCAGCATCCACTGGGTAGAGCTGCCTCTTAGATGTTCTTCGGAGCATCTCCTGAGAGATACTGATGAGGAAATTGGAGTTCACAATGCTGGAACAGCCCCAGGTCTCACACCCTGTAGCTTGGTCTCCACAACCCTCCCCTCTGCTTGGCCTCCACTCCCCTCCCCTCTGCTTGGCCCTCACTCCCCTCTCCTCTGCTTCTCCCCCAAGGCTGGGCAGTCAGACAGAGACACATGTGCTATGTCTGAGACCAAAATCATCACCCCAGACAACAGTGACCTGGAACAGAAAGCATAACTCTGCTCCATTTCCTCCTGACCATGTAACTAGCCCCAGCTGAGCCTCACAAGCCTCCACGTCTATTGCCTAGACTCATATTCCCCACCATCATCATCTCCCACCAGAGCACAGTGACTACAAATGCTCCCAGTGAAATGGGGATCCCAGAACCCTGAAGCTCACAGTCCCAGACCCCAAAGGATCTTTACCTTCCAGCATGCCCCAATTACCTTGAGACACCCCTTTGGGACCAGAGGTAGCCATGGTAGCCATGGCAGCCATGGTAGCCATGGTAGCCACGACTTGAGACATTGAGAAAGCATCCCATTCGGCCATAGAGCTCACTCACACACAATGGGGAAGGAGACCGTGATCAACAGTCATGATCTTTTGGCACAAATGTAAGTTGAAATAGCCTTGTGCTAGCCATGAGAGACAGATTGGCTATCACAGAAAAGGATGGGCCTGGTCAAAGGCCAGGCTGCAGAGGAAAAGCTGAGAAGCTGACCTCCTATCTAGACCTGGATGCTATGAGCCTGACTCTGTGGAATGTTCCCTTGGGAAGCATAAAGGGAAAGATGGGAGGGATCAGACTAGGAAATTTCATTTCTATTCCATATTACTGATGGAGCAGTCCATCCATAATGGACTCAGAAGGGTCTTATTTGTACTTTGCCTTGAGAACCGCAGTTCCAGTATTACAGGAGGAGGAAACGGAGGCACGAACAGGCTCTGGAGGACCCAACCCCATCTCACTGCTAACAGTTCTTCTACAGTTAAGCCCCTCTGCATAGAGAGACTACGATAACCCCTCCTTTTTCTGGGCTTAGGAGGAAATGAACCGTCTTGTGCATAGATGTTCCAGGTAACTGAATGTATACCTTTGAGCCCCAAAACGTTTTCAGATTTTAATTATTTAATGGCAACATCTTATCATTCTTAAAACAGCCTATTCCTAGTGATTAACCTTGTCTCATTGGCACAGGGCCATTAGCACTCATGGTAGCTGCTGTGATGTAACCCAGTGACAGGACCTCGACACGATGCTTCTTCCCACTGCCGGCTGGCCACTTTCTGGACCACACAGCAGCTCCCATCCATGCATCCCTACAGACCTGCTTCTCTCACCCACCACGCAGGCAAAGTGCCCTCTGAATGCCAACTGCTTAATTCCTCTCCCTGACAAGAGGCCCCAGTGCCTGTCAGTTACCCACAGTCTGAACACAGGGCCCCATGCTCTGCTCCCCTGCCACTCTTAGATGGCTCTGCCATTTGAGTGTCCTCTGCAGTCTGCTCTGATGATACCTGGCTGGGTCATTTACTCTCCACACATTGCATGCTGGTCCCTGGCTCCTGGCCCTAGCTCAGGTTGCTCCCTCCTGCCTAGAACTATGATTGTCAGAGTGTCCTGGGGATCCTCAGAGTCTCCTGGGGGTCCCTGGATTCTCCCTTCTCCTGCCTCCTAGGTGGGATGGCTTGCCTCCAGACACATCATCCAAGGCAACCTATCTGAGCCAATGAAGTGAGGAGCTCAACAGAAGAGTGAGCTATCTTCCTGTGAATGAGGCACGGGGGGCGGGGGGAGATACACCAACACACAAAAGGTGCCGATGTTACATTGTTTTGTTTAGGAGAAAGAAGAAATCTTTCCACAAGTGTATATATGCATTGTTTGTGTTCTATATAGTGAGTTTATCTCTACTTTCATTTCTAGCATAGTAAATATTAATCTCTGCTGTCTACATAACAAAGAGAGTTTGAGGTCTCAGCAGCGCTCAAGGGTGGTAGACATTTCCCCCAGCATGCACCATGAGAGCAAAAGCCTATAGAGGTAGAAGGGTATCATCCCTCAGATCAAAGAGTCTGTGACTCGTCAAATCCAGAATCCGTCTTTTCCCACAGCCACTTCCTCTGGGCTGAAACCCTGGGCAGGATCTCAAGGTGGCTCACAGCATCTCTTCTATCCATCCCCCGCCCCCAGCCTCCCTGTGTGGAGCTCTCTGGTCTCCCTGTGTGTTACACCAAACTTCCTGAAGATTGGAGAAATCTCTGGGGTCTTTTTACTCTTGGCCTGCACAGAACCTAGTACCCAGTATACCAGTGGAGCCAAATGAATGCACATTATTACATTTGCCCACTTCTCACTGTGGCATCATCCCTCTGAGTTAGAACTCGATCCCACTCTCTTACTAGAGAAATGGTGCAAAAGTTAAGAGCACTGGATGCTCTTCCAAAGGACCCAGGTTCGATTCCCAGTGCCCACATGTGGCACATAACCATCTCTAACTCCAGTTCTAGGAGAACCAATGCCATCTTCCAGCTTCCATTGGCGTGAGGCATACCAGTCATGCACAGGCAAAACACTCATATGCATACAATAAAATAAAAATGATTTTTAAAAGATCTTTTAAGCTTTTACATCTGCAATTTCTTGAGAAATAGAAATAATGTAATATCCAAGGACTGGATGATGCTGAGTTCTTTCAGGCCATGAGTTGACTGGAAAACAAGCATCCCCTCCCCAGCTCCTCGCCTCAGTGTGCCAGGACTGTCCCTTCCACGCATCCTCCCACAAAACTGTATGAATCCACTAGTAAAGTCAGAATCCCATGATCCAGTCAGGGGGGACATTCAAGCCACAGCTGTGAGTGATATTGGGCTCCCTGGTACTAGAGATATTGACATACTAGTCAGATATGACTGCTGTGAGCCAGCTATGCTGGGCATCAATCTGCCACCACACTCCCCTCAGAGTCTTCTCTGCCTTCCTTCTTCACAATCAAAGACGTTGGTGGTTACACTGAGCCTACAGGATGATCCTCCTAATTCAAGGCCAGTAGATTAGCAACCTAAATTCAATCCATGCCTTGATTTTTGCCTGTGTCATGTAAAGTGACCTGCTCCTTGGTTCCGGGGATGAAGATGTGGTCATTTGGGGGCAATCATTCAGCAACCACAGGAAGATGGGCCACTGTTATGACTAACTAAATTTTACCATGTGGTTCTTAGAACTTTGGAACTAGGAAGTATTTGGAAGAGCATCGTGATGTAGGCTACTGAGTCCAAGGATGCTCTCAACAGAGCCTAATGAGCCATTATGGTGTTTGCTTAGAAGACCACAGCACCGTCAAAATGACAAACAGTGCTCGTGGGGTTTCAGATAAAAAGTCAGCTGGGAATTAAACTAGAGTTTTGTTGGAACTAATTGTGGACTAATTGAATTGATGGTGGAACTTTCCAGAGAGCATAGCATTCAGACAATAGCATAATTACTGCTCGCTACTTTTAGCCAAGTTTACAGTGAGAGCTGGAATAAAATTTAAAAATAATAATAATAATAAAATAAAATGCATGGGGACATTTCCTTAGGTGATTCTGTGTGCTCGGGATATTCTAGAGGTTTTCTCAAAAAAAAAAAAAAAAAATATATATATATATATATATATATATATATATATATATATATATATATATTCTGTATGTGAAGACACTGCCACCAGAAGAGGTGTCCTCTGCCACCAGAAGAGGGCGCTGGATCCCATCGGATCCCGTTACAGATGGTTGTGAGCCACCATGAGGTTGCTGACAATTGAACTCAGGACCTCTGGAAGAGTAGTCCCTGCTCTTAACCGCTGAGCCATCTCTCCAGCTCTGAGGTTTTCGCTTTTTAAAAGAAAGTTTTTTAAATGGGTTCACAGCTTTATATCCTGGAGCTGGCAGGGAAGAGGAGGGCACAGCCAACTTCCCATCATTCCAGTGCAATGGAGAGCAAAGGATGTTGGAGATGCCACGGATGGGGAAGGTCTGTTGAGGAAGGCCACAGAGGGGGGAGAGGTGGCTCAGGAAAGAGGCTGTGTGGGCTGCAAATAGCACGCATAGAGACAAGGCTACCCAAGCTCTTCCTTCAGAGCTCGTACCAGGATGCCATGTGCCCTAGACTCTAGCACATCGGATTTTACATTTGCCCAGCTGTTCTTCGGTCTTGCTTTGGCCATGTTCCTCCTCCTGTGCCCTGTCCTTCCCCCTCAAACTGTCATGTTTTCTCTGGGCTGGCGAATGTTGGGAATACAACAGAGACACAGAACTTATGCTTTTAAACCATGTTGGAACTTTTAAGGCTTAAGGACCCTGAGAGTTGAACTAGATATGTTTTCATGGTAAGAGGAGCATGAGCCTTCTTCGGGCCAGGATAGAGCACCTCAGTAAAGTAATATATTTTGGGTGTCAGCTTGAGAAGGGTTGGGCTTCTTATGGCTAATCTTCACTGAGCACCTGAATAGATTTCAAATCACCTATGAGATCCAGGCACACCTCTGGGAAATTTTAGAGCGGATTCCCTGAGAGGGGAAGACCCATGTTAAATCTGTGTGTCACCATCCCATGAGCTAGAGGACCATCCTGTGACTTTCACAGGTTTGAAGTGGAAGGAGAAGAAGGCCAGGAGAACTTCAGCATTCCCGTTCTACCCTTCCTGTCCACAGGGCCATGTCCTGCTCTTCTCCATGGTCCCCTCCCGCCATGATGTCGAGCAGGCTCTCTGCTGACAGAATCAGGCGAGAGGGAGAGAGCCCGGTCCAGCTGAGCCTCTCGGGGCTGAGCGGGATGGTGAGTGTTGCAGCTCGGATCTCCTGCCTCCCGAGAATAACCACATCAAGCCGGGAGTCTGTCAAAGCAGGAACTTGTTTTTATGTATCAATCCTTTCTTTTATATAGGGCTGAGAGAGGAGGTGGAGTTTTTGGCTGGGATGAGATGACGTAGAGGGAGGGAGTATGGGGTGACTGACGGGAGCCAACAAAGTTACTCTATGTCAGCAGGATCTAGGCAAAGGCAGGCTTAAGCAGGTTATGTAGAGTCACTCCAGTACGGAAATGACTGAGACAGTTTACAAAACTCAAGCCAGGCTCAGGTTTGTCCTTAAGGCCCAAACCAGGGCCAAATAGAGCCCAACACCATGACACACCAGAGTGAACCTCTCTTCCCTCAAGACATATCTCCCACATAGGTAGCCACTGTGACAAGAACGTGACCAGGTCATGGCTTCCAAGTTTCCCACGAATCCCATTTCACATTTTGCAGATTAAAACTTAGTCACGATATTTACAAGGATCTGTTCCTCCTGTACTGTGAACACTCGTGTCCAAGTTCCTGGCTAGCTAGGTAGTCCATCATTTGGGCGTTGTGGGTGATGCACTGTCTGCCCATGATACACACAGTAGCAGCTTTGGACAATAGCCATAAAGGAATGCACACCACGGTAAGTTAATAGAACTTTATATGGACACTGAAATTTGAATGCCTTGCAGCTTTCAAACCTCATGACATTTTATTCTTATTTCTTTTTGACCACTTCAAAAAAAAGAAAGAAAGAAAGAAAGAAAGAAAGAAAGAAAGAAAGAAAGAAAGAAAGAAAGAAAGAAACTCTTCCGTGGGTCCCAGGTGAGCCACAGTCATTTGTCTCCAGGGCTTTGGTTTGGTGACCCCTCTGAATTAACTGAAGGCTAAATCCCCGCAGCACCTTTATTCTGTAAGCGTTTCTCCGTGAGGGCCTCTCACTAAATGTGTAATTGCTCTCATCACTGGCTGCATGCTAAAACTCACCGGAAGGCTGCGATCATAATTAACAATATTAATGCCGGTAGTAGTCCATCAGGGTGAGTTACGCCAGGCCCTCTCAAAAGGGCACGTGGGCAGTCATGAAGGACTCTCTCTCCCAGTGATAAATGTTCCCTTGATCACAGCCTTAGCAGCTCAGCCCCACCAAGCCCTGTGGCAGGGCCAGCTAGGTTGGAGTCTTCCAGAGCCTACAGGACCAGGAAAGAAGAGGTGTTGTGCTTCTGTTCCTCAGTCCTGGATCCTCAAGCACTGCAAATGGGCAGGCTGTGAGCTCCCCTCATGGAGACCCTCAGAACGCATTGTCGTCAATTCTCTGGAAACTCCAAGAGTGGATAGATCTGCAGACTCTGTGGACCCAAGGGTCAGCTCAGGCTAGTATCTGACCTTAAGCCTTCGAGGGGTCCAGGCTTTCTCGTATTCGTGCTCTGGACCCTCCAGGGTCAAGCATGAGAAGTTGCAGCTTTGTAAGCCCTTCCCCAGCTTCATCCCGCAACCGAGGCTGCTGGGGGCAGATGTACAATCCTACCCAGCCTCTGCCCTTGGTCCCTCCCTCTCTTTGCCTTTCTTTGTAGATTTCAATGTGGCAGCAGAGAGAAAACAGTCTTAGCATTTGTTAATACCCACTTGACCCACAAAAGAAAATTCGCCAGCATTGCGCAGCTTCTCATTTAAAAACCATTAGACCGTTCCGCTTGGCAGACCAGATCTAAATATTCTTAAAGGGGTGGTTTAATTTAATGATTACCTTAACAAGCCCCCTTTTAAAATGATGATCCGCCAAATTCGGGGGATTTGTTTTGGAATCTGATCCAGTAAGTAGCTTTGTACAAAGAGGAGCGGAACGGAATCTGATCTGGTTTGGACTCGGTGGAAATCATGGAAATTACCTTGCATATTTAATCACTGTAGAAACATGAGTACAAACTGCTTTCTAGAGATTACCTTAGGAAAAAAACAAAACAGGAGCTTTGCCGCTAGCGTGCCAAGTGCCGCCTTACAGGGAGTCGTTTGACTGTTCGAGAAAGGGTGTTTCAGGCTTCAGCCTACCCAGCCATCAGCAGGACAAATTTTTAAACTGGGGTGGAAAGCTGCTCTGAAGAGGGAAGCCAGAGGAGGAATTGTTCAGTCAGGCCCAGAGGATGGCCCACTCCCTCACTCCTGTTACACTGGTGAGCTTGGAAAGAAATGAGGAAGACTTGGGCTAAAGAATCGCCTCTGGGTCTAGTGTCCAGAATGGGGGCTGTGTGGGGGGCAGAGTGCCACTCAGAAAACCTGATTGCCTTCCATTTGCCCCTAGCATGGAAGCAGCGGAGAGTTCCATCTCTCTGCCCGGCCTGTGATCGGGCTTCACAATAGTGAGGGGGAACCTCTTCCCTCACTCACCCCATGTTGGTCCCCTCCTCTGGAACTTGGCTGAATGTGCATCATTCCCTAAGCTTGCTCTATGTCCCCCACATCACACACCTTAACAGAGAACACACCCCAATTCTTTGCCCTCCCATTGATTCTTTCTCTTATTAACTGTGACACTTTGGTTCCTCGGAGGAGGAAGCTGATAGCAGTTAGTTTGTCCTGCTGGATGCTTCATGGAAACTGAGAGTACAGTCTGACTGGGGAAGTATTTGAATGACAGAGTGAAGTTGTTCCCGTCCCCTGCCACTTGTGTGAGTCTGGAGTGCATATGACAACACAAAAGAATTGGGTACAAAAACCGGGTGTAGTGACACATGCCGTTAACTCCTGCACTCTAGCAGCCAGATACCTGTGCGTTCGAAGCTAGCCTGGTCTATATAGTGAAACCCTTACTAATACAAACAAACAAATAAAATCATATGCACAAAAGCAAATAAATGAATGAAAAAAGAGGCATTATCCCTAGACTTTTGGGTAAAATGGCTGTGTTTGGCCCATGTAATGCTACTTGGGCAGGTCTTAGACTTACCTTTCTGAGCCTCCACTTCACACCTATAAAATGGGACCACATTTATTTCACAATTCTTGTGAGGGGATTAAGATGTTGCAGAGAGAGCAGGACAAAAACCAGGAATCCATGCCATGGATTCTTAGGTATAATAGGTAATTCTGGATACCCACTTAATCTGGCCATAAGAGGCCCAGGCAACCAACCACTGGAGTTTATCTCACTCCAGGACATCTCAGTAAATCCCATGTCCCTCTCCTGGGTGAGCTGATGTCTCCCAACCTACTGAGGGCCTGACTAGGGCACAAGGAGACGGAGTTCACTTAGGCCTGACTGGGTGAGCTGGGGCCTCAGCCCTCAGACTCAAACCGATATCATTGACACTGCAGCTCTCCTGAGCTAGGGCCACACTGCCAGCTCACCCGGGTCTTAAGCTTGGGCAAGGAGGCAACCATGAGTGACACATAAGGCCAGCTGTCCATGGGGACAGTCACCATCATGGCTTATTGGAGTTTCCCTCCTGCTCTGTACCACCCCAGGTAGGTGTGGGCTGGCTTCTGAAGTGATCAGGAAACAGCACGGCAAAGCTTGACAAAAGCAAGTGCCCAGAGCCACCCAGGTTCCAGGGGCTGGAACTGTGCCACTGTGCATCCTACAAGGTGGGCATCTGTCTGTGCACACATACACACACACTCTTTAGAGCTGTGAACGCGTGCACTCAGCAGGTACCCGTCTTACAGGATGAGTGTGGGCATATGGGGGTGTTGGTGTGCCCCTGAAAGAGACAACGGAGGTAAGATATGCAAACTGCGTGACTGTGAGAGAACAAGGCGTTCGTGCCCGCACACACACACACACACACACACACACACACACACACACACACACACACACGCGAGTGTGTATGTGGCGGCCGCCTCTGACATCCACCTTGTATTTCTTTGAAGTTTCTCAAAGGTCATGGTTTGGCAGCCCAGAGGGAATGGCGAGCTTTCTCTCCCACACACACGGAACGCGTCTTCTTCTTTTATCCTTTACGAGGAGCTGAAGACGTGTTTGAGTGGCATGGCAATTTGTCAATCAATCTCAAAGTAGAAGGGGAACCCTCTGCATAATTTTACACCTAGCATCCAATGCGACCTTAGGCAGTGCATTGAACGGAGACAGCCAGGAAGGAATTTTGCAGGCATGTCAAGGCCACACCTCCTTCTAGCACCCAGACACCTCTACTCCAACGTGCCATCAGACATGCCAAGGAAGGTGTGCCCAGAGAGGAGAGCCAGTGCTTTCATGCACCTAATCGATAATTTTCAACCTATGGGTCGAAACCCACACAGGGGCCACATATCAGATATCCTGCACGTAAGATACTTATACTATGATTCGTAACAGTAGCAAATTGCAGTTGTGAAGTAGAATGAAATATAATTGTATGGTTGGGGGCCACCACAACATGAGGAACTGTATCAAAGGGTCACAGCCTTAGGAAGGTTGAGAAGCACCGCCCTAAATCCTTCAGTGGCTCCACCCTCCCCTGAGCCTGGGGCCAGAGCTCTTTCTCACTCTTACGCAGCCTAGAGCCTGCCTCCCTGCCTCCACAGCTCCCTTCAAGCCTGAGCTTCTCCAGGCCTGAGTGGGCTGTGGCTGCTGCTTCAATCACCTCAGCTGTAATATGCTCCTTTGTTCTCTGGGCCTGCCCTGGAATCCACTCATCCATCCACCAATACATAAGTGTGAAGCCCTTGTCAAATCCGGTGTGGCACTGCCCACGGGCAAGAGAGGATGGGTCATTTCCCACCTCAGGGATGTCTGACAGATACCAGAACCACCCCCTCTGTTTCCCAGGTTGGCTCAGGTGGCTGCCTTCTTCCTGAGGAGCCATCCCCAAGCCTGCTTCTTTTCCCCACTGAGGAAAGAGATTCCTTTCCTCCGCTGTACCCAGCACATCATTCCACACCAGTGTCACCTTCTCCAGACTGTCCCCGTCCCTCTGCCTTGTTCTGCTAGACTAAACGACTCACAGACTCGCTCACCTGCAGACCCCCAACCCCATGCCCAGAGCGCCTGGCACATAACAGAGTCTGAAAATGTTTGCACACCTGCTAGAACAGTCGGTCGCAGCCAGAGCGGAGGCAAGGTGCTTTTCTCTGCATACGGGATGTCATCGTTATCGATTAATTAATTATTGCTGCCATAGCAACCTAAAGCTTTATTTGAGCATTTATAGCAGTTACTTCATTTTCCAACAACTCTACAAAGCAGGTATATCCTCCCGAGCTAGCTGAGGGTCAGAGAGGTTTAGCAACTCCTCCAAGGCCACACAGCTAGAAGGAGACAGTGATTGGTCTGAAGCCATCACCACTGGCCTTTTCCAGCCTCCAAACAGCAAACTTTGCATTTCTGTTTCACCCTTAAATGCAATCTCAGGGCTCTCGATAGGGCCTGAGCTGGCATCTTTCTTGGCCAGCTTTAGGGCCCTTCCCTGAAGAACTCCCTTACCCCTAGAACTAGCCACCTTGGGGAGTGACTCTGCCTGAGGCTGAATTATGGAAATCAGCTGTCAATTACCCCGGGTGGCTGTGTAAAAGAATTACTGCAACAGTCACGGAGAAAAGAAAACTTCGTTTTCACCACCTACCAGTAAAAGCTAATTCAGAATAACTCCATTTAACAGTTATTTTATGCTGAAATACCGAATACCTCAGGGAGTCTTTTAGGAATTTTATAGTCTCTTTATTTATAAATGATTCATGCTGCATTTTCAGAAAAACCTACAATTAGTGTGGGTAGCATAGAAGCTCCATGGGGAAAGGCAAAAAAAAGAAAGAAAGAAAGAAAGAAAGAAAGAAAGAAAGAAAGAAAGAAGAAAGAAAGAAAGAAAGAGAAAGAAAGGAAAGGAGAAAAAGAAATTGAGGGAGAAAGAAAAGAAAAGGGAAGAGAGAAGCAAATGGGTGTGAGCTCCCACCCACCCCACCCTACCCCACCCCCAGACAGCCGCCGCCTTTGTTTTTCCAGCGGCCTGTAGTGAAGTGAAAGGGTAATTTCTCTAACCTCTTGACACATGCTCCTTTGACAGTATTTGTACAGTTGTGCATCAGCCCACAAGATTCTTTTAACGCACGTGACACTTTGGCACGTGCTCCCAGGCCCGAGGAAGTTTAAAGAGCTCAGAACTGCTCAGTACTAAACTTCAACTCAGGATGGAAAGGAGCCACGGGAGACAGCTGTGGTCTGGACAGGAGGGGCATCCCTGGGGCCAAGGATCATCAAGCGAGCAAAGGAAAGTCAGCTGCCGGGGGGTGGGAAGGTGGGGATGGAGATGATCCTAGCCACTTGTGGGGCTTTGTCACTCCCTCATTCACTGCTTGGTTTTGTTTTGTTTTGTTTTGTTTTGTTTAACTCCTATTGGTTCTTTGGGAATTTCCCATCATGCACCCCAAGCCCATTCATCTCCGCCTCTATTTCCTCCCTTCATACCCATTCTCCACCCTTGCAACCGCCCCTCCAACAGAGAAAAAAAAATGTCCTCGTGAAAGCTGTAGTGTGTCCATGTGTCCCACAGTCTACCCTTTTGTCCATTCTTCTTTGCTTGCAAATGTTCATTTCAATGACTCGTTGTCTGGTTCGAAGCCTCTGCCTTCAGCTACTCTATCAATACTGGATCCTCACTGGGATGCCTCTTCTCTCGGATACCCTGTTGCCCTGTGTCATGGAAATCCCATAGTTTTAGATCTGTAGAACTGGTCCCTTCATGGACTCCAGCAGTTCATCAATGAGGTAGGTGTTGGGGTGGGCCAATTCAAAGCCCTGGACCAGGGCCTGAGAGCTATCTGAGCTGATGAGCTCACAGGCTCTCCTGCTTTCACACCCTCAGGCTGGCTCTACTGTGCTACCCAGACAAGGTATAGGGCTCCTCTCCAGAGTGCTACAACTGGTGAAGGACAGGGCCACTCCCCTGCTCTCATGACTCCAAGGGCCAGATCTCCTGCCTGCCATAGGTGGTGAGGGATGAGGGGAGGGGAGGGTGTTTCTCCCTTACCCATGCCACTTCACAGGAGACAAGTGGTTGGGCCAACCTCTCAGGCAATATGTAAAGCCCACTCTCCCTAGTACTGCAGTTAGAGATGGGATTAGCGTTCCTGCTCTCCCACCTCCAGAGACAGTTCTCCCATGATGCCCAGGTTGGGGTGGGGCCAGCTCTGGACAGTCCTGAGATATCAACATTTCCACAAGTGGCAGCTCAGACTAGGGACATCTGTCTGGCCTTTGGTGGTGACAGACCCCCTGCTGGTGCAGGGCTATGGATCCAGATGTGGCTCCCAGTAGCAGCACAGGACCCCACCATGGTCCCGGGTGGCATCATTAGCTACTCACATCAGGATGTTCCTCACTACCCATGAGTCTTCCTTTCTGCCTCTCTGCATAGTGCCCATGTCCTTTTGTTTCTCTTTCTCTCCCGTTTTTCCATCATTTAGTTGTTCCTCTTAGAGGTGTCCAGGGTCTCTGAGTGTCTAGGGTCATCTCAGGAGTGGTCTCAGAGTGCTATCTTCTGGGTAGAGGTCATCTCGGGCATGGTCTGCCCCCACCAAGTCTGCAAGGTATCAGACTGATGGTCATCTCAGGCTAGCTGTCTCCCCAGGCCCCATGGCACAGTCTAGCAGTATTCTGCACCTCGATCCTCACCCAATCTGCCCGAGTGGCCCCTTGCGAGGGCTGTCTGTCTTAGGAGCATTCCTGCCCAGGGCCCGAGGTCCAAGGTGGGGTTTTTCCAGTCTCTGGCTCACTCCCCATCCTGGGAGCCTTCCCAGGCTTGCCCAGCACTAGACTGGTGGACATCTCAGACTAGCTGCCTGGCTGGGCCCCCTGGTCCCTGACTGGTGGTCATCTCAGGCTCACTTTGGTTTCAGGGAATGTTGGGTTACTAATCATTCAGAAGTTCATAGGTCAGACAACTGAGCACAGACAGCCTCTCTCCTCTCTGCCACCTACTGTCACACATGCAACACAGCAGCTACACCTGCAATGCCTCTAGGGGCAATCATTGTATGAGCTTTTTAGACATTTCCTCTGTGTCCTGTGTGAGATAGTTTCTGGGTCTAAAAGAGTCTGGTCTAGTGGAAAGATGATCACAAACAGCCCCACAGCTGACGATGGGACAGAAGTTACACACGGGAAACTGAGAGACGACCAAAGGGTGCTGCAGTCAAGGGAGGTTTCTCAGAGGAAAAGATGGCTACTCAGAAAGGTGAGGGTGAACAGAACACAGAGAGTGTCAAGACTGGAACTTGGACATGCATAGCCATCTGTTGCTCAGAGCAAGGGAAACCAGACTGGATTGGGTCAGCATCTTGGTCCAGATGCAGGACCCAGCCAGGAGGCAGGAAGTTGATCAGAGTGCCTGTGGGCATCCACAAAATGATAATTTCAAGAAGAATTTTTACCAAGAGTGTGGGACTGGCCCTCCACACAGTCAAGGATTACCCCTGTGGATGGCCCAGGAGAGGTGGACCTGACTCAGAGATGGAAAGAGGATTAATTGGATCACTGAAAAAAAGACCTCAGGACTTGTAAGTATTTTAAGCTGTGTGATCATCCCCTCTGGCAGAGTTCACTCATGTGTGATGTCATGGGTGGCCTTGGGAGGGAGGGCAAGGTGCCTGGGTTTTAGTTTAATAGGAAGTAAATAAAGCAGATCTCATACTAATTAAAAACATTTTAGAAGAAGAGGAAGAAGGAAAAGAGGATGAGGAAGAGGAAGGAGAGGAGGAAGAAGAGAGGGAAGAGGAAGAAGAAGAGGAAGAGAAATAAGAGGAAGAAGATGAAGGACAAGGAGGAAAAGAAGAACAAGAAGGAGAAGGAAGAGGAGGAAGAGGAGGAGGAGGAGGAAGAGAAGAAGAAAGAGAAGAGGAAGAACAAGAACAAGAAAAACGAGAACAATAACAACAAGAATCATCCTCCATGGTAAGAAGTCCACAGAATCTTCACCCAGGATCCCCCTTTCCTACCCAGAAATAGATCATGGAGTCTATACCAACTGCCTCTCTAGGACTGGTGTGCAAGTTGAGTGTTAGGAAGGACCTTGGGTAGGGAGCCTCAACTCCAGATGAGGCGCTTTCCTGCTCCCCCCCTTCCTCATTAGAATCTAAAGCCCACTGTAACAGCAAGATGAGGTGTGACCTGAAAAAGAAGTTGGTCATGAGGCAGAGCCCTGATGATAAATTATGCCTTCATAGAGAGAGACAGAGACAGAGAGAGATGCCTTTCCCCTGCAGCTATGCTGGGACACAGGAAAAAGTCACTATCTATGACCCAGAAAGCGAGCCCTCACCAAGAACAAGAGACTCTGTTAGCTTGGCCTAGAACTGCACATAGACCTTCCAGGGCTGAGACATTTTGTCAGCACAGTTCAAACTGAAACACGTCCTGCTGCTGCCTGCAGCTGAGAGTTTGTTTCTGTACACAGAAGGCAGAGGTGGTCTTTGAGGAACAAGGGTAGTTTGGGATGACAGGTATAGTCTTGGGTGATAGGTGTGGTCATGGGTATGATCTTGGGTGATGATATGTGGGTATGTTTTGGATGTTGGGTGTGGTCTTGAATGATGGGTGTGATCTTGGGTGGTGGGTGTAGTTTTGGGTGATGGGCATGATCTTGGGCCTTATCCCTTATATAAAGTTTATTCAAAATATATCATATAAACAAAACTTTAGGGCTTTGGGGAGGAAAGGCAGAAAACATTTTTTGCGGCCTTGGGTCAAGCAAATGTTTGTTACTGAAAACATGATCCCTACAAGAAAAACTACCAGGGTGAACTTAACCCAAACTAAGGACTTCTTTTATTTAAAACTGTAGTTCAGAAAACAAAGAGAAACCACAGAAGGGAAAAACACCTCCAGAGTGTCCATCTGATGGTGGACCCATGTTGAAAAATGTATGAAGGAATCTCACTTGTTTTTTTCCTTTTCCCAAGAACACTCAAATCTTTTTCTTTTCCCTTTTCAGCTCTGTAACTAGGACCCAGGGCCCTGAGTGTGCTGGGGAAACCCTCTATCACAGAGCTACACCCTCAGCCCTTAAATTATTAAGAGCGCCAGAAACTTAACTTGAAAAGAATGAGAAACTTAAAAAGAAATGAAAAACAGGGCATGGCGACACATGCCTTTAACCACAGTACTTGAGAGGCAGAGGCAAGAGGATCTCTGTGAGTTTGAGGTCAGCCTGGTCTACATAGTGAGTTCCAGGACAGTCACAGCTACATAGTGAGATCCTGTCTCAAGAAGGGAAGGAGGAAGGGAGAAAGGGAG
>NW_022196912.1:119963370-119968201 GCF_008632895.1 Mastomys coucha | reverse complement strand
AGAAGGAGGAGGAGGAGGAGGAAGCAGAAGAAGAAGCAGAGGAAGAGGAAGCGGAATTGGAAGAGGAGGAGGAAGAGGAGGAGGAGGAGGAAGAGGAGGAGGAGGAAGAGGAAATGAAGTCAGGTTGTCTGAAGAGACACTCACAAAGAATATACAACTGGCCCTAAGAGGCTGTAAAGAGGCTCCCTGTGCTGCTTGAGCAGGGGATGAGTTTAAACAGCAAGCTTGCATACCCAACTACAATGTAGCCCAAGCTCAGAGTATCCCCAACACCAAACACCAGAGATGGTGGAGATCACAAAGACCCACTCACTGTCACTGTGAGCCAGAACGGAGGAGCCACTAGTAAAGACAGCTTGGAGTGTTACTCCTTACACAACTGGCAACGCTCGGAACCATGTGTGTCCACGCTCTTTGAAATTTCCTCGAAGGAACTGAAAATTTATGTCCGCCCAAGATCCCATGTTTATAGCAGCTTTATCTGTAACTTCCACAACTTAACCACTAAAACACCCTTAGCGAATGAATGGGTAAATAAAATGTAGCACTCTCAAACAATGGGCTATTATTCAGCGTTAAAAAGTAATGAGTCATCAAAAACATAAAAGTCATGGCAGCATTTTAAATCCATGTTGCTGAATGAAGGGAGCCAATAGGAAAAGACTACATCTGCAGACACAAGTCACTGTGCATTGGCCTAAAACCCTCCAAATGTGCCTCAGAGGAAGTGAGGTCTGATGCGAAAGCCATGGGCTCTGGGCGAATGTGCAAGTAAACTTCACAGATCGTATCCATGGACCCTTCTGGAAGGTGATATTAATAACGGAGGAGGCTGTCGCCAGGTAGAGGCAAGGGGCGTGTAGAAAGAAATCTTTGTTTTTCTATATAGGTACTATACGTGGTACACGTCAGATGGATGGTAAACCTGAACCTAATCTAATGAGAAGAGCCTGTTCCAATAATTAGCAGAAGGCTTAAAATCGATACCTCCCTCAAGAGTCAAAAGGATACCAAGCAAGCTCTATGAGAGATGACAGACAGTGTGCGTCACTCGGGAGATGTAATTTAACACAGCAAGGAGATGTCACCGCACACCTGTCTGGGTGGCTAGAATTAAGCAGGAAAAGGATGACACCAAGTGCTAGCAAGGGCCTGGACCAACTGGGACTTCCCTATTTCACTGGTGGGAATTTAAAATGGCACCCTGGGTGCTGGAGAGATGGTTGAGGTTTAGAGCATTGGCTGCCCTGGCAGAAGACCCACAATGGCAGCTCATGATCACCTGTAGTTCCAGGGGATCCCACACCCTCTTCTGGCCCCCAAAGACACTGCAGATACATGGTACACAGATAGACATCCAGGCACAGACTCATACACATAAGATAAGAATAAATCACTAAACGGTATCCTGGAGAAAAACAGGCAGCATCTTAAGATTCTTACAGAGTGAAGCAGGCTTTGGCCTCACAGCCCACTCTGAAATTCCTAAGTGTTTACCCAAATGGAATGTGAACCCGGTTTCCTGTGTGCTCTCTCAGGGAATGTATACAGCTAGTGATAACCACCAAACACAGGCCACGGCCCAGGGATCTCACCTGGGAAACTAAGAAGCATCAAACTGCGTTACGTCTAGATATTGGGGTAGTATTCATCAATGAAATGGAAAGAATGCTAATGCTCACGAGGACAGACATGGATGTCAAAGTCATTGAAGCCAAGTGTGATGATGCAGACTCAAAAGACAAGGCTCTCTAAGAAGCCAGCCAGCCAACGTTCTCACAGAGTGACAAGAGGCTCATCAGAGGCTAGCAGGAACTGGCCAGGGAGGAGGGAGGGGGAGACACAGATTTGACTTCATAGGGCACGGGAAGATGTTGTCCCTCTGTGAACTCTCTCCACATCTCCGTGTGGTGGTGTCATACCACAGTACACTTTTGTCAGTACCTAGAGCTGTCAATCACTACTGAGCATGGATCCTACCTCGGCAATTATACCTCAACACCGAAGGAGGGAAGGAAATGAGGTCGTTATAAAAGTTGGGTTTTTTTTTTTAATCCTTAAGAATATGTAAAACTCGGCTTTCACGGAAAACTCGTTTTTTTAAAAAGGGAAATAAACAGAAAGAAGTGAAGGACTCTTTGAACGCAAGGCCCTTTCATTCTTAATATTAGAATTCATATTGCCAGAAACGATAATATCTGTAGAGATCAAAAACGCATCAAGATGATGTTGCACTTAATTTTTTATAAGGCGGAGAGGTCCCCGTGTTCTTCTGGCACCTCTCTGAGCATGCAAAGTGACAGGTACCTTGCTGTGCTTAATTACAGGGAAGCGGAGCAGCCACCTGGGCCAACTCTCCCCTCCTTGAGTTCCGTTCGAAGTTTGTTCCCCAAACTTCTTTGTCAGAGAGCCGCCCAGGGCTGAAGTTGCCTCCCCACCCCTCTGCCCCCCACCCCCCGCCAACATAAACTCACGGTTCAGTCGATCGAGCGTACAATACGACAGCCAACGCCAATTGCCCAACTTCTTCCCTCCCAAACTGACAGAACCTGATGGTTATTTATTTATTTACTTACTAATAATTTATAGGCTGTCTCCTTCTGGAGAGAATGTGAGTGACTTGCTGGATCTCTTGGCAGCATCTCCGAAACACACGAGCATTTCAGGGAAGCAAACAACCACTGGAGAAGTGGCCTTTGGTTTCATTCCAGGTTCTGCGGAGTCACGAGGCCATGTTTAATGAGCCCATTACTGCAGACAATGAATAATGGAGTGTCCAACCTGGCTGTTGTGCTAAAGTGGGGTGTCAGATAGAAATCCCCTCTGCAAGGCTGTCTATAGAGGTACGGGGTGGGAAGCCACTGGTTAATTGGCTCAAGGACTTGACACATTGATAAAACTGGAACTTGTTTTTCCTAAAAAGTCAATAAACTATGAACTTAGCCGCCATTGAGTGGTATCTCTGGACCAAGTGCTTTACATGCTGCTAGCGCTTCAACATTTAGCTAGGTGGATACCAGAACTCCAAGAGAACAGAACACGTTCAGAGAGGGTGTGTAACTTGCCTAAGATCACAGAGCTGGTAAGAGTTCACATTCTATTGGCAATCCAAGTCTTTCTAAATCCAAAGCCTGGGCTTCCCTGCTTTCTCTGTGCCTTGAGATCTGGGCAGACTACAAGTCTGGCACCGGTTCTCTGTGATACTCTGGGCTATCACTGTCATGGAGACAGCCCCTGCTCAGTTGTAGACACTGCTCTATAAAAGAAATGTTCATGCTGGCTGCTACTGGTCAAGATGAGCTCAGCTCGCAGTGACAAGTTCACATCCAAACTGGGTTAAGGAGGCTGAGTGGAGACAGAGGGGCAGCTATCCGAGAGTCCCCTGACCTGGCCCTCTCCTACAGTGCTTCTTCTTTGGATGGGTAAGAACAATGTCAGGGATAAAGAAATGGGCTCATCTCTAGAGGCTTGAGGCTCTTTTCCTAAGAGCCCCGATGCCACAGTCTCCAAGCTTACTTGTGGAGACCAAGCTTCCCACTCATAAACCAGAAGACTGAGAATGGCCGCTGATGATGAGTGGGGGAAAGCCAGTCAATGTCTTCAGATCTATTTCTGTCCCTTGGACCCCAGTGAATTATTTACTTCTCTGGTTGCTGTCACAAAGTAGTACCTGACACAAGTCACTTAAGGAAGAGCTCAAAGTTGAAGTTGCAGTCCACTGAAGCAAGGAAGGCCTGGAGACAGGATCATGGTGATGAGTTATAAAACCTCAAAGGCCCAAAGCTAGACCCTAGCGACATACTACTTCCTGTGAGGCTCTACCTCCTAAACCTTCTGCAACCTTCCAAAGTGACACCACACACTGGGGACCAAGTGTTCAAATACGAGAGCTTAGGGGGACAATTCATATTCAATCCACAGCACTAGGGAGAGAGCTTTGCCAGCCTTTTTGGGGAATTCATAAGGGGCCATCTGACCAGCTTCTACTGTGAGAATATAACACAAGAGAGTACACTAGCAGGCTTGTTGGCGAGTGTCTTTCGTGGTCTACCACATTCTCTTGGTATAGTTGAATGAAGAAGACTCCATGTGGCCCTAGAAGCTAGCAATACCACAGGAAGAAAAGCTCTCAGTCACCAAGTCACTTCATGACAGGCTATGGCATGTCTGGATGTCACCGATGTATTAGATTAAGCCACTCAAACGTTGGGGCTGTTACCACAGCTGTCACTGACAACCCTAACTAATGGTGTAGAAGTGAGCCATCACTGCCTGTGTCTATGCTGTCCTATTGGTGATGAGTGTAAGAACAGGGTCTCTCATGGCCCCAGGAGACAGAGAGGAGGTGTCAGGAAGACAGGTTTGTAAACATACATGAGTCTTCAAGTGACCTTGGATAAGTCACTCACAAACTCTGGGCCTCAGTTTCCCCCAGGAGAGCACAATACCTGAGCCCTCTCCAGATTCTGACCTCCAGTGGGCCAGAGTGTCCCCAGCAGTTTGGGACCATTTAATTGTCAACTTAGAATCACCTGGGAAGAGACTCTCAAGGACAGATTGTCGTGAGAATTTTGGTTTCTTTAAAAATACAGAAATGTTATGGAAACATGTTTTTGTCTTAACCCCAGGTATAGGATAGGTGGCTACTCCAGATGGGCTATAGCAGCTGACTATGATTTGTCTCGTGCTCTGGCAGGGATGTGATTCTGACAGCTAAAGATAGTTTATGTTTTGAATTCTGGGGACTCTTGAGAGAGTATAAAAATACCAGAACCCCAAGAGGAGGTGGTAGTTGTTACTGCCGCTGCTGCTGCTGCTGCTGCCCCTGCTG
>NW_022196912.1:119960019-119962319 GCF_008632895.1 Mastomys coucha | reverse complement strand
TTTGCTATTTTTCTGGATTGTTGGTTGCTGAAGATACTCTGACAACAAAGACTGGACTTGCCCCCAGGGAACTCAGTGCCCTGAACAGCAGGAGACAGTCTTAAGGGACCTATGCCCCCCTTTCCCCTCTAACTTTCTTTCTTGCCCACCTAGTACTGGAAGAAATTAGGGTGGGGAAGGGTAGTAGATGTCAGAACCTAGTAAAGTAGCCAAAAAGTACAAGTGCAAGAGATTGCCTGAACCAGCTTTGGCCAACCAAAGCATGTCTTGATTGCCTTCATTAACCCAGGAAGACCCACCCCTGGCTTACGTGGCGGGCTGTAGAAGAGCAGAGAATGCTTGCTAAGCACCAAGCAGGCACCCACAAACTTCTCTTAGCTCTCCACTGTAGGTGTGATGTAACTGCAGTTTCAAATCGCTCTGCCTTGGCTTCCCTGCAGTGATGGACTATAAACTGGGGTTGGGAACTAAAATAACCCTCCCTCTCCAAACTGCTCTCTGTCTGGTGTTTTGTGCCAGCTGAAACGAAACAAGAGCAGGGTTCATCTGCGCATACACAAGGGGTGACTCTCGGAGGAGGGGTCACCTTCAGAGCAAAGCCCCAGTCCCTCTTCTGAAACTATGTCAAGGAGTAGTCCCACGCCCCAGGCTGTGGGACGGGCTAACATATATGCAGACTGCCCCCCACCAAGGTGACTTTCTACCCTCAAAAACAATCACTGTAGTGTATCTCCTCTAATTTCTACAAAACATGATTTTCATACCTCTGATCAGGAAGCCAAATGTAACCCGTTCCTTGTGGCTGCCTGGCTGTAGAATCCCCACACGTAAGCCAGGTACCTGATCCCACTTGGATGTTCTAATTGCTCAGCCACATCCATTATATCACGTTGCATCCGAGTTCATCATCTTTATTATTAATGACGCCACTGTAATAGCCTTCCACCTTAGAGGGAGATCTCTGTGGGGAGTGCTCTTACTGATCAGAAGCTACTCACACAGCAGCAACATGGAGGCAAAGTGCCGGCTACCCTTAGCACCTGCTATCTCTGTAATTGTACCCAGGATGCTGCCTTAAAGAAGTGTGTACTGATGCTCAGGGAAGCTGCGTTACCTGCCGATTAGCTGTCTGTCTGTGGCAAATGCCTGAGGCCAACAACTTACAAGGAGGAAAAATTCATCTAGGCTCATGGTTTCGAAAGTTTCAGTGTATAGTTGGCCCAAACTACACAAAACAGCTGCAAAAAAAAAAAAAAAAAAAAAAAAAACCAGTTTGGAAGCTCTGGAAAACACAAAGATCTCCAAAGATCAAAAGTGGAACTGCAGTGTGATCTATCCATCTCGTTTCTGAGATAAATCCAAAAAATCGAGGTCAAGATCTCCTAGGGTCATCTGCCTGCCATGGGCATTGTTTCAAGATGGCTCAGCAGAAAGGAAAAAGACAATGTCACACTCACATATGGAGGAGTATTATTCAGTTTGTAAAAAGAAGGAAGCCCCTGATGGTTACCGCAGCATAGATGAGCCTTGAGTACGGGGTGCTAAGCGACTAAGCCCATCACTAAAGGGCAAACATTTCACGACTCCACTTCAGTGAGCATCTAAAGTAGCCAAAGTCATAAATGCTCTGGGAAGGGGAGGGGAAACAGAGAGCTGCTAATCAATGCTCTGCAATGCTCTGCAGGTCATGAATCTCAGAGATCTGCTAAGCAGCGCCATGTACAGAGAGCAATGCTGCGCAACTCATTGCAAATTAACTTTCTGACATTTTAACCTACACTTTTAAATCATGAACTCTTCATCCTTCCAGACAAAGTCATGACTAAGCTACCCTCCCTCTAAGCTGGCATCTGTGCCTCACAGACCTTCTTCTGTGTCTCAAACCTACAAAATAAGGAGCTCTGGGCTGCAAAGGAGCATTGGTTTGTGCATTCCTTTACCGATCAGTTGAACAAAGATGCACACGAACACAAAAGCATCCTTTCAGTAAAATAGAATTCATAAAACAGATTCTTATTTATTTATACAAATATGTATATATTAGTATAAATATACCTGTATAAATGTGTTTATATAGTTAAATAAATATTTATTTTAATTAAATAATATATATACAATTTATATAATATCTTGGCAGGAAGTTGTGGTGTACACTTGTAATCCCAGCAGTCAGAAGGTGGAGGCAGGAGGATCCAGGCCAGTCTGAGGTATATAGTGAGACCTTGTCAGGAACAAAGGAAAGGAAGCAGGAGGGAAAGGACAGAGGGAGGGAGGGAGGGAGGAGGGAGGGAGGGAGGAGG